>NC_061091.1:52432203-52489703 GCF_015104395.2 Macrobrachium nipponense
CTGTAGGTCTCGTTGTTAGGTGGCCAATTGCTTCCTAGCCACGGAAAAATATCTAATCCTTCGGGCCAGCCCTAGGAGAGTTCGTAATCAGCTCAGTGGTCTGGTAAAACTAAGATATACTTAACTGTAACCTCTTATTTGGGTGTTGAGAAGCTTGGTCAACCAATCACGAATGGTTTCAGTGATATCAGCTGTAGGTTTTTACTGTCTGTCTCCCCTCTCCCTGCTTACGCAAAAACACACACGTACAGACTATAGTCTAGTGGCAATGAATGCTTTATAAAAAATTAAGTTGGTTACTTTTAACTAGTACAAATTGTTTCCATATGATTCCCCACGATGTGGAACCATAACAAGTCTGAATATAACATCAGTTCCTACGTGCAGCCGAAATCTATGGTTTTATTGGACCTGTCGTAGTAGCCAACCGTTTGATGGAATTAGTTGCCACTTTCCACCTTTGACGGGACTAATCGACGGTTCTATTTTTGAAAGCGTTACCAGTCTGTTACTCGATGCTATATTAGTCATTTGCGTGTCCCTTGATGGCCGGGGGTCAAAAAAGGACCACGTGTTTACAGCCGACGATGTTGTTTTTTCGCGTATTTACACGGCAGCTTTAACTGATTTTTGTTTTCATTAAAATAAAAGATCAGGCTAATCGTTTAGTACGGTTGCTGTTACTTTTAACGTCGGTTAATTGAGAAACGTTATGTAAATTCATTTGAGTACTTTTTTGGGCGCGTTTTGTTACCGGCAGTTCCAATTATCAAGGTTTAATCACAAAGGTCAGAATAGGTCAGTGGCTGAAAATTACTTCATCCTGTAGAGCAGTGGTTCTCAAATTTTTTTGGTATCGTCACCCCCGGCAGTGGTGTGACAGATCAACGTTACCCCTACCCCAGTCCTCTTCAGGTATATGAACTTAAAAGGAAAGAAAAATATTGGGATACTTAATCTAGAAGTTAATAGATTCTATTTACTTCTGCATTAATTATTGATAAATTAATTAATTGATTTGTTTATTATTATTTTAAATGCACTGAATTTTACTTCAAAGAACTATTACTTTTAGAAAGTGTCTCGTTACCTCCCCAGTTAGAGAACCACTTCTACAGAGCGCTTTTCCGAGTGTGGTGTTCGTAATTTAACTTAAGGTCATCAGTGATGTCAAAAGGGAAAGGTCTCTCGATTTGAAGGTTTTCCTTTTTTTGAGAAACTTTGCTGTTTGTTTTGAATTTTGGTGACAGGTTTGGCGTCATTTGTGATTTTTAATTATAGTGACATTAAACGGGTAATCATTGTTTATAAAATAGAGATCTTACCTAGATAGTGACCCCAAAGGGTTTTGACTTGGTATGTATTCACCTTTGCGGCGTGTTTAGTACCACAAGCCCGTTGGGTATGACCGTAAAAAACATAAACAAAAGACTGTAAATATTATAAAGATAACGATCCCAAGAAATATTAGTCCCCGATAACGACCCCAGAAAATCCTTAGAGGTCACCACCTAGGAATAAGCGCCCCAGCGGCGTGGTTGGTATGGTCTTTGCCTGTCACCTTGGGGGCCGCGAGTTCGAATCTCGGGCATTCCATTGAGTAGTCAGAGATGTGTATTTCTGGTGATAGAAGTTCACTCTCGACGTGGTTCGGAAGTCAAGTAAAGCCGTTGGTCCCGTTGCTGAATAACCACTGGTTCCATGCAACGTAAAAACACCATACAAACAAACTATCTAGGAATGATTCTTGGTATTCAAGGTATACTAGGTCAAGACATTATAAAAACATTGAAACCCCTGTTTTATTACAGTGTCTAATCAAGCAGGCAGGTGACAGGTGTGATACAGCACGGCGTCAAACCAAGGCGGTAATGACCCCCCGAGAACTATACTCGGTTTTTTTTTCCATTGTCCATCCGCCTGTGGTGTTTGCGTATGGTAACACTGCGTCCCGGGCTTTAGATAGTTACATTCAGCTTACATTCAACAATAATACCAATATCCTATTTCGAATATTAACGGTGTAATTCGCATACAGTAGATTATTAAAACACTTTTCAGTTGCAAATGTACACCCAGATATCCTTTTATTTACCTAAAACTTACACATAGCGTAACTATTTAAAGCCCGGGACGCAGTGTTACCATACAAAAACACCACAGGCGGGTGGACAGATGAAAAAAACAAAGTATAGATAACGACCCTTGAGGGTCACTTCTAGCAAAGGTGCTAAAATAGTTACAATATTAACTAAAACACATTTATGTAATATTATACAATTCGAAAGCAAGTTCTATTAGTTTGACAAATGATCCAATCTCTGTTAATGACCAATAGCCCTTTATTTATTTTCCCTTACTTGGGGAGTAAGCCTACAAACTACTTTGTTGTTGCTGTTGATGTTCTTGTTGGGGGGTGGGGTAGGAACCCCTAAACAGGTCTGAAAGAGGTATTTCGTGTTGAGTTAATGATACAGGAATTTTATAATAGGATATTTATGATTTAATTATTAAATTGAAATGTAAAAAAAAACAAAGTATGTGCGTGTTAAAGAGAACAGAAAATGTATTTCTAATAAAATATAGCGTATTTATTTTAATTTTCTTTGGTGAAACCACAGGTATTTGACCGTAGGTTTTAGTACGCCCCCGAGTAAGCTGGAGGTGGGATCACACCTTCTTATATATGGAGAGTAGCAGCAACCTCTATTAACGTATAACGTTTCTTGTATCATTTTATGTTGATCATAGAAAATTCTTTTAAAATTAATATTAATAGAATCATTTGTTTACAATTTGGTACCCGATCTTACTCATTGTGCGATAAGTGGGTCAGTGGTATAGTATATATCTCGCAAATCAGTGTTTCTGTCTGCTTACTTATTGCCCCGTAATATTCCACAACCGAATACATGCACTTTCATACGAAAACTAATTTTTAACTTTACATATTGGCAACCTTTCGGCCTTCGGACACGCTCAGAGATGACGTTGTAGATTCAGTATCTGATGATAGTTTTTTTTTCTCTTTACGTGATGCCTTACTTTCACTGGAAGAACATTTCGACATGATTTGCGGACGTGAAAGTTTATTATCATTTGGTCGTTTTCCATCTATTACTTTCTCGATAGTTATATTAGCTCTTTTTATAGAAATCCACCGTACATGATGTGGTCGTCTTATGTGGTAGTCATGAGTTAAAGTTCTTGAAAAGGCCGTGTGAAAGTCATATGGAATCGCTCATCCGTGGACACAGTTGCTCTTGTTAGTGTCTGCGTATTATATGCGTGTGACCTTTGTGGGTCAGGCTAATAAACATGAGGAACAGACCTTATCTTTTAAGCGTAGCATTGTAGTCAAACAGAGAAAAACAGAGGAGAAGAAGATGGATGTAGCAGAAATGAGAATGTTGAGTTAGATGTCGGGAGTAACAAGGGAAGATAGGATTAGAAATGAGCATATAAGAGGATCGACAAAGGTAGTTGGAATATCAAAGAAAATACAGGAGGGAAGGCTTCGATGGTATGGACACCTGTTACGAAGAGAGGAACATCATGTTGGAAGACATACGATGGAAATGGAAGTGCGGGGTAGAAGGAAGAAGGGAAGCCCAAGAAAGAGACGGCGTGATTGTGTAGGGGAAGATATGTTATGGAAAGGTATTAATGAGAACGATGCACAGGACAGAAATCGATGGAGACGACTCATTCACAACGGCGATCCCATATAAAAATGGGCTAAAGCTGGGAAGAAGAAGAAGACTGTAGTCAAATATTACCAAGGAGTATATTAAATTACCTGCAGACTAAATGTATTAGAAAAAATACCCGACATCATCTAAGGTGGCATGGTCTTTTGTCTTGATTCTTGGTAAAACCGCCGTATCTCTCTAGCTTTCAAGTTGATACCGTTGCGTTGGTGCTGTCAGATTTAAACTGGCACGAGGTTGACCCTTGTACAAGTAGGCAAAAAACATGTAAATACTAATGCCATGTGAATGAAAGGATTTCCCTTAGTTCGGGAGATTCTTAAATTTTAGTTTCCTGTAAAAGAAAACTATTGAGATGCCTTCTGTCTGTCCGTCTGCCCTCACATCCTCAAAACTACTGAGGCTAGAGGGCTGCAAATTGATATGTTGATCATCCACCCTCCAATCATCAAACTTACTAAATTGCAGCCCTTTAGCCACTGTAGTTTTTATTTCAATGAAGCTTAAAATTAGCCATGATCGTGCGTGTGGCACCGCATATGAGAGTTTCTCGGGCCGAGGTTGAGAGTTTCATGCAGCCTTATAAGATGTACAGGAAATTCAATTGCGCCGAAACAACCTCTTCGCATTTTTCACTTTGTATTTTTAATCCAGCGACTTTATTCTTTTTTTTTTTCTGTAGTCTGAACAGACAGCTGTCACGTCTTTCTCTTCCGTTTCATTTAGTTTCATGTGATTTCCTCTCCCCTGAGAGTCTCTTAGATTCCCACGCGTATTTCCCACGTTTTCTCACCGTCACCAATATCTCGGCCTTAGGGAAATTGTCTTCTCATCTTTTTTGTCAGCTTTTATACTTTTTTTTTTTTAATTTATTTTTTTAACTACACTGCTTTCGTTATCGATGTTAAACTTCGGTCAGAGTTATTGCTTGATTTGTAGATAGAAAGGTTTGTTTTATATATCTGTAAATAAAAGTAATTATGGCGCTGGGGACATTCGTTCCTGATACCAAGCAATCAATCAATCATGAGTCAAGTAAGGGGTTACATTACAATATTTGATTTTAATGAATGACATTGACTCGACTCCAGAGGCTCTCTCTCTCTCTCTCTCTCTCTCTCTCTCTCTCTCTGCTCTTGGCAGTTTCATCAATCGCCTGTCTGCCAAGTGAGTACAACTGTTGTTTTCTGGTAAAATGCGCAGTAGTTGAAGATTGGTCTTGGCTATAACTTTGTTCTTCAGTTTCTTTGCTTTTACAGATTCGACGTATTAGCTCGTCTCAATAACGCACCATCTTAATCAGTTGTTTTACATTGACATACGACGTTTCTTTTTTTTTTAATTTTTTATTTTTATTTTACTGTTTTATGTTATGGGTTTTCAAATGACCTACTTACGATGCCGTATTGGTAATAATCCTAGACATAAAATCTGGTCATTTATTTATTAACATGCCAAAATAGCTAGTTTTCGTGTATCCTACTGTGATGAATATTCAAAATGACATGATTTGACAACACTCTTAACAATGAACTAACTCATCTTGAACTCTTTTCAATACACTACTTGTAGTTTGTTTGATTCGGATGTCAGTATGCGGACTCTGCTGAGTCTGCTCTGTACACGAGTCTACTCTGTACACCAGCCAAGGGCTCCGGACCACGTGCACACGTGACAGCGTCCGTGGCAATGATCCTATCGCATACTTTCAATAGCACGCGTCTTTCTACGAAGCAAAAGGCAGTCGAGCAGCGCCGTTGCAGAAATCAGAGTTAATTTTGCGCAGAAACTTTGGCGTTTGAAGAATGGATGACATTTATTAGAATTTCTCGTGAATTTTCCCCTTTATTTAAATTGGGTTTCTGCTACTTTAGTTTTCTCTTAATTAAAACTATTCGGATGGCTTCGTCTGCCCGTCGGCATTTTTTCTGTCCGCCCTCAGATCTTAGAAACTACAGAGGCTAGAGGGCTGCAAATTGTTATGTTGATCATCCATCCTCCAATCATCAACATACCAAATTGTAGCCCTCTAGCCTCTGTAGTTTTTATTGTATTTAAGGTTAAAGTTAGCAATGATCGTGTCTCTGGCACCGCTATAGGTGCCAACAACACAGGCCATCACCTGGCCGTGGCTGAAAGTTTCATGGGACGCGACTGACATTTTCATGGGCCCTGGCTTAGAGTTTCATACAGCGTTATATGCTGTACAGAAAACTCAATTGCGCCGAAGAAACTTTGGCGCACCATTTGTTTATGTTTGGAAGGAATATAGGATAGAATTGTATTTGTTTGCTGAGAATTGTTTGTGTTATTATTATTTTCCTGTATATTCTGTAACTTATGAAAACTGACTATTATTATTATTATTATTATTATTATTATTATTATTATTATTATTATTATTATTATTATTATAAGAAAGAGGGAGAAATTTTATTTTTGGAGTCTGGACTCTCTCTCTCTCTCTCTCTCTCTCTCTCTCTCTCTCTCTCGCGTGTAACCCTTTGCCCTTATATCGCATCCCACTGACCTTTCCCACTTCATCTTCTTAGTGCCTCTTATGGCTCTCTTGAGGATAAATTATCCCCATCAGTAATAATAGCTTTTCCCCATTTTCTTTCCCCACATCGTTATCTCTCTTTTGTATTTTCACACAGTTCCGTATATATATCCTTTTTGTCCTCATTCCATCTGAATATTGTGATCATCCGTCTGTTAAGATTTTTGTCGACTCTCTCTCATTCATTGCATGTTCTCTTGTCATCATTCATTTTACCTTTGTTCTTTTTTTATATTTATTTTATCTGATATTCACTATATCCCTTATCCATACTTAGTGTTATGTTCATCGTGTACTTTCCTACTATTCTGACATTTATAAGTTCTGCTCGTAGGTAGAGAAACGCGGACGAAGCTCATTCCAATGAAAACTTGATTGATTGATTGATTTCTGTAAACTGGCGTCGCAACGCCTATGATCATCGTCAGGCAAGGAGACCGTGAAAGCAGGTCTTGTTGCACGAGGACTTTACCCACATAGATAATTCCTCATCTTCTCCTGAAATGCAGCTTTTAGTCAGTTGTAAATTTGTGTGACTTTTATACAAATATTCACTTTAGGACAAGTTAAGTAAAGAGAGAGAGAGAGAGAGAGAGAGAGAGAGAGAGAGAGAGAGAGAGAGAGAGAGAGAGAGAGAGAGAGTATATTTATTTCTAGTGACACTATCTCGTTGCTTATTCACTGTAATATCATATTATTCATTATGTCATTATATTAATTTATATAATATGCTGATCGATGAAGCCTGTGCATTTTTTTGCCTTGTATATAGCCTGTTACAAAAACTGACTAAATCAATCTGTCAGGCTTTGATTTTAACTGACTGTTGTCTTGGTTGCTTATCTAGAAGTATACTTACTTTGCTTTTATTTTGCAATCTTTGCATCAACAGTTATGGGTAGATATTAAAACGTCTAGTTTTTCTTACCGTCTCTACACCCCTTATGAAAAGTGTGTATATATATGTATATATATATATATATATATATAATATATATATATATACATATACTATACTATATATATATATATATATATATATATATATATATATATATATATAGAGAGAGAGAGAGAGAGAGAGAGAGAGAGAGAGAGAGAGAGCTCGAAGAATCACTTTCACTGTCGATGACTGACAAAATAAAGTTATTGGATAGGTCGTCGCATCCTTGTCCCACAATCGCAGATGTCAGGAATTCTCTCTCTCTCTCTCTCTCTCTCTCTCTCTCTCTCTCTCTCTCTCTCTCTCCTCGAGACTCCCCGACCCTCCCGTTCATATTTTTCATTATTGAATATTTTTCCTCCGTCCTTTCCTCCTTACTGCGTACGGTAACCATCCTCCTTCCTTCGTCTCTTCCCTCGCTGATCTCTCTCTCTCTCTCTCTCTCTCTCTCTCTCTCTCTCTCTCTCTCAGGGACGAAGGGTCAGATGATTCAGGTGCGAAAAATTCGCTGCAGTCCTTGAAATGGAAATTGGCTTTGATAAAGGAAAAGTAAAGGATTCTTATCTGATGTTGGCTGATGTTAAAATTAAACTGACTTTATTTTGGATGCATACATGTTTTTCCTTTTACCTGCACCCCTTAGAGCGAGTGGCCCCAGAAATTGTTAGTTTTCACGGTTCCTAGCAAGTCGTATGGGATGAGGCGGCAAGCCACATGTAACTTTTTTTCTCTTATCGTGGTTTGACCACTGCAACCGTCAAATTTCCAGAAGTCGAACTCTGTGTCCCCTGTCCCCTGCTACTAGTCTCTCTCTCTCTCTCTCTCTCTCTCTCTCTCTCTCTCTGTGTATATATATAGATATATATATATATATGTATATATACATATACATATGCATATATATATATATATATGTGTGTGTATATATATATACATATACATAGCACATATAGCATATATATATATATATATATATATATATACTATATATATATTTATATATACACACTATATTCATGTATAAATAAAGGTGATGCCACGGAGGAAAATGGAAAGACGAGATGCTAAGATCTGTAAAGGGTCGTGTAGACCGAAAGATGTTGGCATTCTCGTTTTTCCATTTTCCTCCGTGGCATCACTTTTATTTATACATACCATCACGTTTTATATACTTCGTGACCAAGTTATTCATATACATGTATGTTTGTTTGGACATATTGTCTCTCTTTTACAATTTCTATTATAGTCAATTCCATCATTTTCAGAAATCATCTACTTATTTAGACTTTGAATCTCTATCATTTATCTTCTCAAGTAAGCTCGTGAATGAAAGAAGATTATTCACGTTTGCTTTCATTTACCTCTTATAGTCGACGAACCGTTTCCTCGTCCATCGGCGGCGTCTTCAGTCATTAGTAGTAAATGGAAGTGAACGTGAATATTTTCTTTTTTATTCATGAGAAACTTACCTAAAGAGAAAAAGATGTATAGAGTGATTCCAAGGATAAATGAAATAATAGTCTTTGCAAATAATGCCATTGATTTAATAGAGATTTTGTATGTATAATTTTTTTCTTTTTTTTTTATATGCACCGTAGGGGATTACTGCCGTCAGTGCACCTCACAGGGTGCATTGTAGGCATTACTAAAGGTTCTTTGTAGCATCCCTACGGACCGCGGTTGCAACCCCTTTCATTCCTTTTACTGTGCCTCCATTCATATTATCTCTCTTCCATCTCACTATCCACCCTCAGCTAACAATTATATCTGTGCAGCTGCTTTGAGGTTTTCGTCCTGTTACTCCTTTCAAACTTACCTAACCTCAATTTCCTTTCCAGCGCTGGATGACCTCATAGGCCCCGGTGGTCTTTGGCCTAAACTCTATATTCCATTCCATTCCATTACTATGTGTGTGTATATATACGTATATATATATATATATATATATATATATATATATATATAATATATATATATATATACACATATACATACAATTGTAAATGTGTGATTGTTTTATGTGTACTGTAGTATAGCCTAATTGCAATTTTGAGGAAATATCGTGAGAGAGAGAGAGAGAGAGAGAGATGAGAGAGAGAGAGAGAGAGAGAGAAGGGGGGTGGGGGGGGGCGTGATGGCGGTAGATTTAACAACTTCAAAATCCAACGACAATATTCGTTAAAATCTGAGGGGAAAAAAAAAAAAAAAACAGGTATCTGACCTTCAGTCGGCCAATTGTTGCAATAGTGATGTACAGAGCAAATCTGCAGTTGCATGGTTCTTGTCTCTTTCGATACAAGAAATCCGCACGCGCATATTTTGCAATAATGCTTGAGGAGCCACGGGGCGGAGGGGGGGGGGGGGGGTTGTGGGGTGGGGCGGGCGGGGGGATGAGGTGTGTGTTGAGTGTTGAAGTATTAATTTAGGCTCTTTCGCTCGTCCAGTTTGCTGTTAATTTGTGATTTTAACAAAATCGTTAGTGCTTTTATTCCTTTTTAGTTTTTGTGTCGCTTTTTAAGGTAGGCTAGCTGGTAATATTAATAATAAATGATATTACTATTACAATATATATATATATATATATATATATATATATATATATATCTATATATATATATATAATTTTGTATTTTTTTAAAATGCTATAACGCTTTTACTTTTTTGTTTTACACCTTAACATTTTCAAATTACTGTTACTTTTTTGCCCGGCTTGCAACATGGCCGGATTGCAAGCAAATGCCGATGTATTGCCATGTTGCATGCATGTTGGTCAGTTGGTGGTGGGAAATAGACTGCATTTGAACGTAACGAGAATAAACCAAGCATTTGTGCATGATATTAATTTTCTGTTTCTTTTTTATGCATCAGAGCACACGCAAAGATTTGCATTACAAAACCACTTTTGAACCCCTTTGCAGGGGGTGGCGCCAGATTGGTAAAGCCCTCAGAGATGAGGTTGCCATCCCCTTGACTTTTTGATTGACCCCCAGCTGCCACTGGTACCCTTTCATGGTTGGGTTGACTGGTGGCGTTAGGCCGGTTGCTAACTACAAATGTGAAGGTTTCTTGTATCGAAAGGAACAAAAACTATGCAACTGCAGATTTGTTTTTTAGATCGCTATTGCAACAAATGGCGCCTCATTGGCGTGGTCGGTATGGCGTTGGCGTACCACCTCGGTGACCGCGAGTTCGATTCTCGGGCATTCCATTGAAGTGTGAGAGATGTGTGTTTCTGGTGACAGAAGTTCACTCTCGACGTGGTTCGGAAGTCACGTAAAGTCGTTGGTCCCGTGGCTGGATAACCACTGGTTCCATGCAACGTAAAAACACCATACAAACAAACAAGCAAACAAACCATTGCAACAAATGGCCAATCACTAACCCATGCCAGCCACTCACAAGTATTGTATTACATACTGCACACCCGCACACACTTATATAAATATGTATGTGTATATGAGTGTTTGCATGTGTGTGTTGCAGTGAATGAAACTTAACGGGTACAATTTTTCGAACAAGTGGAGTCCTTTTTTATTGCATTACTTTAATGGTCATTCTCTCACACTTCATTGAGTGGTGTGATTGCATAGTTATGAACGTAACGTTTCAACTGTACTTTAGTGGGTCATGATTTTACACATTGCACTGGATTTTATGAAGTGGTAAACAGACCGTAACAATCGTAGCTCCCAAGTACATCTTGGCCACTGCCAGAAAAGAAAGACTTAAATTCCAATTTTACACTACCATTCGATCTTATCTAGTCCACCGGGCCTGCACTAACGGTAGACTCATCATGAGAGGCATTAACACATATAAGTGTGTGTGTGTATATAATATATCTATATATATATATATATATATATATATATATATATATATATATATATATAATATATATATATATATATATATATATATATATATGGCAATTTCTGTCTGGCTATTTGTTTGTTTGTTCGTTATGCAAGCCCAAACTATGAAATATAGGGCTACCAAATTTTTACCATAGACTCCCTTCTTACCCAGAAAGGTTTTAGTCAAAATCCGAAATTCGAGGGCCTTATGTAAGGGGGTCATAACCCCCTTTTTTTATACCCCTCATTTTTTATAACTTTTGGAGTTGAAGCTACGGCTACCAAATTTTTATCATAGACTCCCCTCTGCCCCAGGAAGATTTTAGTCAAATTCCAAAATTCAATCGCTGTTTCAAGGCAATGGTCACATTTTCAAGGCTGAAAGGGAAAACAAAAAACATTTAAGTTACAAAATTGTCCTGTAAGATTAACATAAACTATCACATACACTAATTACAAAAAATAAAAACACAAAAAATTAAAGTAAAAAAGATTTATGGCCAAGGATTCGAGTATAGGGAAGTGGTCTTCATTAGGGCTCGATAAAATGATCGTAAAATCACCGTAGTTTATTTTGCATTTGTATATTTGTGTATGATTTCTAATATTTGAAAGCTCAGGATCTAGAAAGCCTCGTCCGTGTGCGGTAACTAATACCTCTAGTAGATTCACATCAACCGTGCATCTGATGTCTAGGCCTGTCCCTTACGACGCCCCTGATTAGCCGTTGATAAGCTTATCAACAGCCAGAAATGGATTCTAACTTTACACAAGAAGATGACAAACTTTGAGAACTCGGTGGGGATCTGCAGTTCTCCTGTTTCCTGTTAATAGGTTGGGTAGCTTTACAGATATCTTCGACATAAGCAGTTACTGGAGCAAGAAGGCTCCTCCCAATTTCAAATCCAAGATATGGAACAGTTGCTTCCCCAAACTCACTCTTCTTTAGGTTGACTTTTAAAGAAAAGCAAAGTGCAGTGAACATATCCAATACTTTGATTCAGTGCAAGACCACAATTATTCCTCGCAAAGTTTTGATTCCTGTCATGGTGGAAGAGTTTCATTTGAAATTCGTATTCAAGGAAAATGTAAAAAGAAAAAACTAATGAGGAAAAGTCAAAAGTTCATTCCATGTTGGACGTTGTATTGAGAAATATGGGGGATGTTATCAAGATACTGTACAAAGTTTATTCTAAATGTCACGTCTTGGTAACTGTAGGTATTTGAAAGCCATATTCAGTATGATGTATGAACCTTTATATATATATATATTATATATATATATATAATAATATATATATATAATATATCTATATATATAAATAATAATATATATATATATATATTATATAATATATATATATATATATATCAACCCTCTTGCTTTTCAGTTATCTCCAAAATGCTCTTTCAGTATTGCAATCTGACCTCGTAAAACGTATTCCATCCCCCGCCCCCCCGTCCAAAAAAAAAAAAAGTCCGGAGAAAGCTTTAATGATGTGAATACGCGTGACAAGGTGGGTGCTTTGTTACCTTACCTACCCCTACCTCACCAGGTTGGATGGCAGGAATTCATCTTCGGGGCCTTTCCTCAAATGGATATTTCTATTTGCTTTCGAAGTCGACTTTATTATAGTGTTAGGTTTACCAGCGTTTGTCCAGTTGTATTCTTATTGTTTTGTTCTTTTATTTCTGTAGGCATATTTGATATTTGTGCTGTATATGTAGTTTATGCAAAAGCAACTGCTAGTCTTTATTTTTCTCTGTTTTCCGAAGAGGAAAATCTTGCGGCCGTGCTGTTTAAAAGCAAATTTTCATCGATCAAATTGATGTCAGCCAAGTCTTTCCGTATTTGAAACAGCAAATAGTGATTGGTCTTTTGGAGGATATCTGTAAGGTTTCAACTTCCATCATTCTGTTCTTGTTGCGTTGGTGCTGTCGTATGACTATGCTGGTTCTAAACCATAAGTATTTCCTGTTCCTTGCTGTCGGTATTTAATAGCTTCGTATTCCTTATTGAGCGTTTGGTTTGGATCTTTCGTTTAATAGTAGAGCTTCGTCGGTGACCTTTTCTTCGCCATATTTTTAATCTTGCTATTGGATCTTTCCTTTATTGAGACACCCTCGGGTTTGAACTCGGTATGTATCTATGTATCCACCTTTGCGGCGTGCTTAGTATACGCCCGTTGGCGATGACCTTAAAAACCACAAACAAAAGACTGTAAATATAATAAAAGATAACGACCCCCTAGAAGTACTGGTCGGAGGTAACTACCCCAGAAAACCCTTGGGGGTCACTATCTAGGAGAGATCCTGGCTATTCAAGATACAAGAGCAGGATATTATAAAAACATCGAAACCCCTGTTTTTTTTAGTGTCTAATCAAGCAGGCAGGTGACAGGCTGTAACAGAGCACAGCGTCAAAGCAAAGGCGAACCAATCGAAAGACAAGATATCCGGCTTCTTTTTTCGTCCTGCTTGTTAACCTGTCCTGAGAAAATCGTGAGATGAGTCACTGGCTTCAACAAGGAAACCGTTTCTCACAGTTGGGTTTTGGTGAGCAAAAAGACGATATTGAGCAAGACTTTGATGAAGTCAGTCAGATGATTTGGATGCAGGGATGTGGGTGACAAATCTTCTTTCCCACCGTTATCCCTACATTAAGGGGTCGGTTGCCTGATGCGCCTTCTCCTCCACTGCCTTCTATCAAAGGCATCATCCTCCACCAAACCTCTTCACTTTATCTCGCCATCTAATTCTCCGTCTCCCTCTCGATCTTCTTCCTCTAATAGGTTCCTTCCAAGCCCTCTTCACTACTTCCTCGTCATCCATCCTTAAACACATGCCCATACCATCTCAATCGTGACTCTTATATCCTACGTAATCTTTACTAAGCCTGTCCTCTTAATTTCCCTGATGTTTTAAGGGCATGAAAGATACTCAGGAAAAGGACTAGCCTACTTGTGTTATTCATTCTCAATGGTAAACTGCCGGAGCCAATTGACTTTTTACTGTCTTGTTAGTGATGATTTAAGTGAAATTAGACGGTGGCTTTATTGTATACCGAGATATTGCAAAAGTACCAAACTGATTGTCTGCGTTTGGTACCATAGCCCACTTAAATAAAGATAGGCTTCTAAGGTTAAACTAGGTTTTTCCTATTTAAGATCCACCCCAAGTATACAATCGTTTCATAATGTTTTCTTGTGTTAACTTTTGTATAATGCTTTAGTTTATATAATTTATGGGTAATAATTTATACGTTCATGTTTATGTAATTGCTGCTTATTTAGACTTGTATGGCGTAACTATTCGAACGTTTACGTTTCTTTTGATGCGACATTTAAGTATTTATGTATACCAGGGTTTGCATTTGCTGACAAGTCGTTCTGTCCTCTTAATGGAATGATCTTGTAGACACTAATATATAGCCTGTATCCGCGTGCTTAGTTTTTGGTAAACGCATTTTTCTGTCTCTTTGTTATCTTCCTATTTTGTAATGTTTTATCATGCTATTTTATAATGCTTTTGTGCAATTCGGTCATTGGCTGGCGTCTTTCTCATTCATATAATGCATATGCATTGTTATGACCAATCCTCGTCATTATTGCAGTGCCATATTTATTAGAAGTTTTATAATTATCTCAAGCATCTTGTTTATTTGCGCGTGCTCACATGCAGATGTAGTCACAAAGGTATTGCTCATTTTTCTAAGATCGTCCTGAATGTATTGAGTATTATTTTTTGATTTGTGTTTTTGAGCTTGTTGTAAATTATATCCAGTTCCACAAAGGTTTGTCAGCTTCGTCGCCAAATTGTAGTGCTTTTTTGAGGTTCTGTCATTTGACATAAATATACATTCTAGTAACACAAACCAAAATGCCACGAACTTGCCGACTAAGCTAAAATAGGATAGAATATCCTTATTGAGTAAACACTAACAGTAAAACGAGGAGTAAAAGTCCTGAAATACAGTTAATACGTGGGTAATAAGTTGTAAACTTGAAGTAAAAATATTTAATCATGGACCGTGTTATGTATCCGAGAACACAAGAATTGTGACGATAACTGTGGATATTGACAGTTCATACCGGTATATCATTTTGAAATAGTCCTGTGCAGCCACCCACGGAAGGTCAAAGGGAGTTGGTAACCCCCTTTCTTGGGAGCATGATAATGGCATACAAGTAAGAAGCCTCAGCTCATTTAACTGTATGTCTTATGTGAATGTGTGCAAGAATGAGTTGGGAGTAGCCTACATCCCAAGATTTGTCAGCCACTTATGCAATTAACGTATTGTTGCATGCATGGTGCCTCATGAATCTGTAAACACTTACGGCGCTGGAGACAATGATGTCATGCAGGACATTGCCAGTTTGTACATTTTTCGATATTTTTCAAATTGGGGAGTTTATTTCATGGTCGTTTTTATTTCCATAGAGTTGATGTATGTGACGGTTAAGTATAATGGCACTGTTGCAACACACACACACACACACACACACACACACACACATATATATATATATATATATATATATATATATATATATATATATAGTATATGTATAAATTTTTATCACCTCACCATGATTCACTATGTATATGCATTAAGCTACAAATGTCCTTTAATTTACAATTCGCTCCACCTCGGAAATATATTTATTTTCCTTGTATATGTTAAGGGAAAGGGAACTTTTTAGTTGATAAAAACTTCGTCTTCTCGTGGATTCGAACCTAGCGCACAGGAGAAATTAGGACTTTAGAATATATATATATATATATATATATATATATATATTATATATATATATATATATGTATATATGTATATATATATAATATAATATAATATATATATATTATATTATATATTATATATATATATATATGTGTGTGTGTGTGTGTGTGTGTGTGTGTGCAGTAGCGACGGAGAAATACTTGTGCTGAATACCTTAATAATTTATTAGCGCTGAATGACCTTTACAGATCCCAGCGCTTGGGCTGTGCCCAAAATTCCATAATCCATCCATACTATTTATTTCTCTTGGAACAAGTTGTTGTGGGTCGTGAGCTACATTTCCGAGGTTTGGAAAAGGGCCGCAGATATTTTACGATGATTTCCATTCAAGCATTGACGAGACTCCCGGGAATCTTTTTTAAAGCATTTGTTTCTCGCCCTGATAACGAGCTATTTGACCTGGTTTGGCCCAAACAGCCTCCTACTTCTTTTCCCTACATTTTCTTCCTCCCACATACACCTCTCTCTCTCTCTCTCTCTCTCTCTCTCTCTCTCTCTCTCATTCACGCCCACGCGAGTTCAGAATTTTTCCTATTGTTATTTCAATTGTTTCCATCCTGTTCTCTTGCTTATCTTCCCTTAAGTTTTGGCTTATGAGTTTTATATATACATACATACATAGGCCATATACATGCATATATACATACATACACACACAAGGAGGACATAAATACATATATGTGTGCTAGCACCTCTTTCCTAAGATGCTTGCATATAGGTATATTATATATCCGTGTATGTATGTATTTATGTAAATTACCATATAGACAATACATACATATACATACATACATACATAACATATATATATACTATATATATATATATATATATATATATATATATAATATATATATTATGCGTGTGTGTTTGTGTATATATGCATGTATTACAAGCGCAAGTAAGAATTCTTTGAATTTTTACCTGTATTGATTTTTATGATGGCAAATCGTATGTTTCCTCAAAAACAAATAGTATGTTTAGCACTTAGGTCTGCCTCCAGATATGAAACCTGTTCCCTGATTTGAATTAATTGAATGATTTCCTTCAGGTCTGTTTTGTGCAGCCTATGTATTCTGGCGTGTTTTTTCGTCAGTGATTCCGGTTGTTACGATAGAAAAATTATTAGGGAATCCGTTTCCGTTAACGTAAAATTGTGGCATGGTCATTTTGGCAGCATTGTTCATGCTCTTCTCGTAAATCTAACATTACTGATATTTTCTGAATTTTTTTGTTGATAAATGGTGCCGTTCGTATATGCGCATTTGTAATAGTTTGTTGAATCATCTTTATGTTTTTGTTTTATCATTTATAAGTTTTTTATGCATTATATGTTACTGATACGTGTGTTCTGTGTTTGTTGAATCCTCTTATGGTTTTTATTCTTTTTTTTATGCCTTTCCTGTATTATTATTTAATTGATACTTTTGTTCCATTCCGTGAGAGCTTGATTTGCATAGTCTTCTAAGTTCACAATTTAGATAATATACCGATGATTATTATGATAAAATTATTGACAAACTGTGGAACGAGAAACGAGCGACATTGAAAGCAAGATTTAAATACTCGAATTGTAAGGAAAATTCAGTTAGATGAAATATATTCCAGTTAGAAGAGGTGATGTATTAGCTGGCTGGAAAACGCATCGGCGTTACCTTAATGGTATGTGCATTAATACAACGTAATTTAAAAAGAACGAAACATTGACGAGAAAAATATATAAATTCAAAAATAGGAAAAAAAATGGTTTAGATAGATATTATTAGAAATTTAATGTAAGTAAAACTTTGATGTTTGGAATTGAAGAGACCATTGTAGGACTGAAGATAGATGTCATGAAAGGTTATTACAAGAGGAAATGAAAATGGATATGTAAAATATACTCGGAGGAAAATAAATTTCCGAGGTGAACAAACGAATTATAATAAAGCGCCTCAGTGGCGTGGTCGGTATGGTCTTGGCCTGCCACCTCGGTGGCGCTAGTTCGATTCTCGGGCATTACACTGAGGTTTTAGAGATGTGTATTTCTGGTGATAGAAGTTCACTATCGACGTGGTTCGGAAGTCACGTAAAGCCGTTGGTTCCGTTGCTGAATAAACGACTAGTTCCATGCAACGTAAAAACACCATACAACAACAACAACAAACGAATAAATAAACTGAAAAGACAGCGTGTCACAGTAAACGACGGGAAATAACGGAACACGAGAGAAGAATAACACGGGGTAATAATATCAAAAGAAAGGTCGTGGGCCACGTAATTATACGAAAGAGAGAGAGAGAGGGAGGGAGGGAGGGAGAGGGAGAGAGGAAAGAAATACCGTTATCCTTTTATGAAATAACTCTACTGTGGAAGAGTTCATTGCCTTGGCGCGATGGCTCCTTGAAGGAAGGAACTGGAGGCGATTTTTTGTTGTCGTAAAGAGTGACTTCTGGATCTTTTTTGTTGAGATGCAAATGGCCTCATTGTTGGTACCTGTCGGTTGTCAATTGTTGTTGATGCTGAAGTCTGATTTTTACTTGTTTGGTCGACTGTTCTTCATATGTTTATCGGTGCTTGCAGTGAATGTATATATAACTCACACAGTATGTAATAATCATCAGTTTTGTACCCTATTTGGATATGAGTTATGCAGATTTGGGTAAACACACACTCACAAACACACACACACACACATATATATACACCTACATATAAATGTAAGTTTGTATGAATATTATGCATATATTCACATTTAGAATGGTAAAAAAAATCTATGATTATTATATGCAGTGAGAAGCATGCTAATAATTCATCTTAAAACAACAAAAACAGAGAGAGAGAGAGAGAGAGAGAGAGAGAGAGAGAGAGAGAGAGAGAGAGAGCGTCCCGTGAAATCGTACCACGGCTCAATTACAGAAGCCTGGAAGTTCATCGCGAGATGGGAATAGGTAAAGGTCACGGAGGTTTCGTTTCTGTTTTCTCGTTTTCTCTTTGCGTTCCTTTCGGCGCTGGTTTGTACTTGTGTACACCTGTATACACGTTAACCGTGTCAGTGTACGTTTATACCCCCTTGCCGACATGTAGTACTTGTTTGCATATGGGTGTGTGTGTGTGTGTGCATCTTATGTTCTCACAGAACGTGTGGGAGTTGGCCATGATTTTCATAGAAGTTTATGACCCCACATTTTCCACTCGATCGCTTCATCTCATTACAATAGCGGTATCTTTCCTAGATAGTAACCCCCAAGTAGTCCAATCTTAGATCATGACCCCAAGAAATATCAGTCCTATAGATAACGACCCCCAAGCCTTGTTGGGGTCACCATCTAGGAAAGATGAGTGGGAATCTTTCCCAGGTAGTGACCATCAAGTAGTCCAATCTTAGATCATGACTCCAAGAAATATCAGTCCTAGATAACGACCTCCAAGCGTTGTTGGGGTCACCATCTGGGAAAGATCCGTGGGAATCTTTCCTAGTTAGTGACCCCCAAATAGTCACTATCTAGGAAAGATCCCAATAGGGTGGCTTTGAATTAGGAGAAAGCGAGGAAAGCAATTCGTCTATTTTTCCGCAGTATTTTATTTTCATTTGCATACCTCCCACGGTTGTAGGTAATCTTCCTGGTCCGTTCCGGTTAGTCGGTTTGGTTAAACCGGGCCACGGGCTCTTCTCCAACAGCAGGCTGTAATTTTGGAAAGGTGTTGAAGGGTACAAGAGGACTGATGTAGACGTCCGAACTCCTAAACCAACAGGCCTGTTTTGGATTAATTAATCCAGATCTCCCTTTGAATTATATTCGGAAACGTAACTCATGTTCGATCGAACTGTTTAGTATTTATTTTCTCTGCATGATATCAAGAACTGTGAAAGAAATTCATGGGAATATCTGCTGTTTTCTTAAAGGAAATAATAAGAGAAATTCTGTGGTTTCTAAGGAAGACATTCAAGATAGTTTCACTGAAAGTTTCAAAAATAATGCAGCATCGTTGAAAGAAATTCAAGAGAATTTCTATTACCTTGTAGAAAGGAATGTGAGACCATTTCTGCAGTTCCGTTAAGAGAAATCCAACAGCCTTCTTATTAAATCTCAAGAAATTAAAAAGAATGTCTAATGATTCGATGGTGTAATGTAAAAGGCTCTCTATTACCTCCTTAAAGTAAATGAAAACAATTTACATTTCTTCATTGAAATGAGAGGACTGGAGTTTTACTTGTCATTTTAAACAATTTTAAATACTCTCCATTACCTTATAAACTTAAGTAAATTCCTGTTACCCTATTCAGATACAATCTAGTGAATCCTATTCATTAATAAGATCAAATACAAATTCATTTTAATCCTCCACTGACAGATATTCAAGAGAACTTCTGTCATCTCCCTGAAATAATTATACGGGACAGTTTCCACTATACTCAGCCGACATAAGAACCAGGCTTACCAGAGTCCTCTAATAATCCTGATAAAAGCAAGGTCCTTTAAATATACTCTGATTTAAAGGACCTTGGATAAAAACAAGGGAAAGCCAACCCAGTTAAATCCACGTGAAAAAGTCACACTCGGAGACGAGGGTGAGATGGTATCTGTCTGCGATGGTAGTGAAAGTTCCACGCTAAGGTAACCTGCCGCAGGGGTTCGTAAAACGGCGTAGATGTCTGCTGGGGGTGGGGGCGGGGGGGGGGGGGGGGGGGGGGGGGGGCTGATGGATGCTTGTTATGTTTGTTTTTTGTTTATGTAGGAAGCTTTCTCAATTTATATGCATACATACACAGAATTAACACACACACACGTATATATATTATATATATATATATATATATAATATATATATATATATAATATATATATATATATATATATATGATAGATATATATAATTTTCAGAACTATAGTATCCTTCATATATGTTTCTAATGTTTTTTGCAGAAGTTTATGGAATCAATTTTTGATGCGCTTGAAAACCCCTAAATAATAAAATAAACCTTTAATAATAACGTAAAACTTCCACTGGAATTGAAATATAAATACGTTAGACTTAGTACATTTCTTGTGTGGAAATAGCTCTCTCTATCTTTCTCTTTTTAGTAGTTTTCTTGTATGATAACTTTGTCTCTCTCTCTCTCTCTCTCTCTCTCTCTCTCTCTCTCTCTCTCTCTCTCTCTCTCTCTCTCTTTTGCGCGCTCTTTCTCAAAAATTGTTGTACCCGTTGAATCTGTCAGACGAAATTCTATTTCTCTTTCGTTTGCAGGCCAAGGTCCTTTGAGTACTACGGACAGTCATCCATCGGTTTTGTAGAATGTTTGGGAATTTATTGTCGATGCTCCAATTGTTTTTATTTATATGTTTTACGCGTATCAATTTGTTTAGATTTTGTCGAATGCAATGTCCACACGCCGATTCAGTCATTGCATGCAGTCGTTTTGAATCTGCGTAGTTTATTAGTGTGCAAATTGAAGAAATTGTTGTACATAATTACGTCTGTTTTGGTTATGCGCTAATGCGATTTCGCTTCATAGAATTTATTGTGACTACAACAATTGATTTAGATCTAATTTGGAGGGAGTCTATCGATTTGTCTTGACGACTGCCTGAGCAAAGAGCATTAGATTATCCCAGTCTTCAAAATGAAAAAGCAATTTCCAATAATTGTGCCGCCGTCACACAAGAGACGATGTCGTTCGAAAAATCGCATTCTCGTAAAATATTTTTTTAGGTTCTTTATATAACAGGAGTAGCTGTAAAGGATGAGGTTTCTTTTTTCATTCTTTTAAACCAAGGCAGAACACTCTGGCCACTTTCAAGTCGATTGGTCAACTGGGAATTGTATTGTCCGAGGAAAAGTGAAGGTTGTAGATCAGAAATTTCGATTTCCTTGTACTTTAAAAAACGCCCTCCGCTAGAAGGCCTAAATCCGGATGAAAATGAGTGATAGAATTCTCATTTCTAGTTTGAATTCGAACCCACACTAATTATAAGGTTAGTAGTGACTCATCGTTTCCAAAATTGATCAATAGATATATGAATTCATTTCAGGCTGAAATATATTTAAAGGCTGAAAATGAATCTAGATGTGATATAAACTATAGTAGATCCACATCAACCTTGCATTTGATATGTAGGCTAGTCTCTTACGACGCTCCTGATTGGCTGTTGATAAGCCAATGACAGGGCTGGAAACTCAGTCTCTCGAGAGAGTTCACATGGGTAGGATCTATGTACCACCACTCCTGAGGTATACGTCTTTCAGGAGAGGTGGGACATACATCCTGCCTATGTGAACTCTCTAGAGAGACTGAGAGTTTCCACCCCTGTGATTGGCGTATCAACAGCCATTCAGGAGCGTCGTAAGGGACAGGCCTAGACATCAGATGCACGCTTGATGTGAATCTACTATAGCTCATGTTTATGTGACCGTTACTGAAGTGGTATAGTCTAAAGCGGTTCCATCTAATGCGACTACTTACGTAACGTACCTTTTGATGGAGAATCTACATTCATGGAAATAATATCTTAAACGATAGTTGATATCCGATAGCTCGCCTGAAACCCGTCGAGTGACGTATCTCTGCCTGGCAGCCTTGTCCTGAAATAATACTACCTCACTCCTGGATTGTGAAATGACTCGCTAGAACTTGTACCGGTTTAAGGCAAGTTGCACTTTTTCGTTTACTGTAAAGGAACACTATTGATATTGCTTTTTGTCTGCCCGTCCGCCTTCACATCTTGAGAACTACTGGGGCTAGAGGGCTGGAAATTTTAATGTTGATCATCCACCCTCCAATCATCAAACATACCAAATTGCAGCGCTCTAGCCCCAGTTTTTTTTTTTTTATATCTCTATTTAAGGTTAAAGTTAGCCATGATTGTGCGTCTGGGACGGCTATATGTACAAAAAGCACAGGCCACCACCGGGACGTCGCTGAGAGTTTCATACAGCAGTATACTTCTTTCTCTATAAGCTTGTTTTGGGGTCACCGTAATGGCTCTTCAACACATTCTTCCATCTCTCTTCACACAGTCAATCCATCGCAATTTTGGTCTACCTAACCTTCTCCCATACAGCATTATACGTTGTACAGAAAACTCGATTGCGCCGAAGAAACTTCGGGGCATCTTTCACTTGTTCCTGTCAGTCGCAACCTGCTTATATGGCAGCCTTCCCTGGCGCTAGCGCTGAGTGCTCCAGATCTCGTCGGGGAAGAAAGTAAATGTCGCCGCCTAATTATGGGCCGTAATCCATTCCACTTACGGTGTGTGTCGTTGCCACGGCGGTACTCTTGCAAAATTGCAGCTGTTTGCCTCCGGTGCCTAGTCTTCAACCGTAAGTGATTGCGTTTCCCGAAGCTCAAGAGATTTCCTTTTATTTTCAGTAGTCGGAAGGCCTGGTAGTCATGCGTTCATACTTACATACACACACACACACACACACACACACACACACACACTATATATATATATATATATATATATATATATATATATATATACAGAGAGAGAGAGAGAGAGAGAGAGAGAGAGAGAGAGAGAGAGAGAACTCCTTTTGTTTGTACAGTGAAAAGTTCCTCGTAGGGGTGTAGTGCCGTCAGTGGACCTCATGCCGTGCACTGTAGACATTACTTAAGGTTCTTTGCAGCGTGCCTTCGGCCCCTAGCTGCAACAACGTTTGCTCCTTTTACTGTACCTACTTTCATATTCTCTTTCTTCCATCTTACTTTCCACCCTCTCCTAACACATGATTCATAGTGCAACTGCTTTGAGGTTTTCCTCCTGTTACACCTTTCAGACCTTTTACTCTCAATTTCCATTCCAGCGCTGAATGACCTCATAGGTCCCAGTGCTTTGCATTTAGCCTAAATTCTACATTCAACACAACTACCGTAAAAAGTTCAGCAGGAAAGTTGTAAGTTATTGTAGTAACATAAATCAATAAATCAACCACATTGAGCTACAAGGCACTCTGAATGAGAGATGTCTTTGTCCTATCTTTCATAATTGTTTTTTGTTAGAGTCTCGTGGTACGTGTAAAAATTTCAGAATGAATTCGCCCATTATTTTTAGAAGGAAATTTGCCCGCGAATGGAAACCTATGAATCACATAGACTATGTTCTATAAATCAAGATTCCAGGTCACGTAGTCCTATAAATTATAGGCCATCGAAGACCGTGGCTGGCCCGAAGGGACTTTGAAATATGCGACAATGACGTGGAATTCCAGGGTTCATTTGATAGATGGCTCTGTCTTTAAGGTTATAATTTAACGGTAACGAGCAAAAGACTGATCCCCCGCCGTTACTGCTGCGTCGTCGTCATCATCATCATGCTTTCGGCGCAAGCGCTTTCGTCACTCATTCGATTAACGGCTGGATTTCGAAAGTTGACGGGTCAGGGGGGGAACGGTACGAGATTCTTCGTTATTTATTTCGTAAAACTTCTGTTGTTTACATATGAGGCGTGTCAGAGGTGGTATAACATAAATATACCAGTTGGTGATATTTTTTTTTTTTAGTGTGGCGATTTGCAAACACTGACAAGACAGATTGCTGGATATGTATTATTTAGATTTTCAGATTTTCAGTTCGTCGTATCCTTGCAAGCTGCGTATGCGTATGGAAATATGCACGTAATTCAAAGATATGCTTACAAATGTAATCTGTGCTCCATTTAGAAATTAAAACAAGCAATAGTCATAAGCTATAAATATCACGCTCTGTACCCTCAGCTTCCCACGCACTCTTACGAGATCCGTAAACAATAATGAGAAATGAAAGCAAACTACGCACGCTACTTAAAGTCTCCCTCCTCTCAACAACCTCCTCTCCCCCGCGACTTCAGATTTCGCGCTTTTTTTTTTTTTTTTTTTTTTTTTTTTTTTTTTTTTTTTTTTGGGGGGTTTTTTTTTTTTTTTTTTTTTTTTTTTTTTTATTACCCACACCTCCGAGACCACCGCCCTATCCCCGCCCCCGTACTCCCAGATGCCGGATGTTTGCATAACTGTTAGTTGTGTATGAGTGACATGTTTGTAAAGAAAGTCCGGGAATGAGTTTATTCCGCTTGCCGGATATAGCTTCTCGCTCCCCTGAAATAAGAAAGACACTGTGGGTGGCGGAAGAGTTCGGGAGATGATTTTGTTTTTCCTTTATCCCGTGAGATTTTTCATAAGTTCGTTGTGAAACGTGGCTGGGAATATTTAGACACACACACACACCTGCACCACATATATATGTACGTACATACATACACACACACACACACACACATATATATAATATATATATATATATATATACATATATATATAATATATATATATATCGAGCTGCAATGTCCTTTAATATCTAATTCGCTCTACCTCGGAAATTAATATATTTTCATATATGCTTAACCGAAGGGGAATTTTTTTTCTCGATAATAGACTTGCCTGGATCGGGACGCGAACCCAGGATCCTTTCAAATCCAGGAACGTCAGTGAAGCTTTTACCTACTACACTACTAGTAGGTAAAAGCTTCACTGACGTTCCTGGATTTGAAAAGGATCCTGGGTTCGCGTCCCGATCCAGGCAAGTCTATTATCGAGAAAAAAATTCCCCTTCGGTTAAGCATATATGAAAATATATTAATTCCGAGGTAGAGCGAATTAGATATTAAAGGACATTGTAGCTCGATATACCTATGTATATGAATCACGGAAAAGTGATATGACTTATACATAGATATATACATATATATTATATTTATATATATATAGTATGTATATTTATATACAAAATATGTAATATATATATATATATATATATATATATATATATTATATATATATATATACACACACACGAGTAAAGGGTTTAGGGTAACAAAGGCCAATTGGGGTTTCAAGAGGATGAAACTAAACCGCTCAGGCTTGCCCAGAGTCCTGTTCACTGGATTATAGTAGATTCACATCAACCGTGTATTTGACGTCTAGGCCAGTCCCTTACGACGCTCCTGATTGGCTGTTGATAAGCCAGTCAGAGGGTTGGAAACTCTCAGTCTCTCTCGAGAGTTCACATAGGCAGGATGTATGTTCGACCTATCAGGAGACGTGGAACATACATCCTGCATGTGTGAACTCTCGAGACAGACTGAGAGTTTCCAGCCCTGTAATTGGCTTATCAACAGCCAATCAGGAGCTTCGTAAGGGACGGGCCTAGACGTCAAATGCACGGTTGATGTGAATCTACTATAGTAGGATTTGCAGTATAACAAGTCTTGAGATTATCAAGTGAGTGAGAGAGAGAGAGACAGCTGACCTTAGACGCGTACTAAAAGCCTGCTGTAGTTGGTCATCACTATTCCAGGAAATTCTAGAGCGTGGTTGAAGTAGGAGTAATAGTGACAATACTAATGCAGGTGACAACACTCAGCCTTGTTATTCTGACTCAAAATTTTGAGTTCAAATTGTAAATTCTAATGATTTTTTACCTAAATATTGTACTGATAAGGCTTTTATCTGATCCGGCTTAGATCAATTGGGCTGTAAGTTAATTTGTTTGTTCCTTCGGTGTAAATTATAAAGAGAAACAGCATTTATGGGGTGTACATATATATATATATATATATATATATATATATATATATATATATGTATATATATATATATATATATATATATATATATATATATATATATAATTTTGAGGTTCTCCCTTTTATATTTTGTGTTTAGTAGGTCACTGGCTTTGCCACCAGAAACTCCATAGATAAAATAATTGATGAAGGCGAATCTTAGTGATACAGCTATCGTTACTACTGTCAGATTTCATCCAAAAATAGCGAGTGCAGCAATATGATTTTCGAGAAGTGCAGACCTTGGATTATAAACCATGGAGTACAGGTAATAAAAATTTGAGTACCTTTCCGGCTGGCTCGATGCGTTTCTTTTATCGCTCTTATCGTTATTATATTTCTGAAGGGTCTCTCCTGAAGAATTTCTCTATTATTTTGGTGAATATTAATGTTGGTGAGATGTGAACCTTTTATATGGAAATATCCAAATGCATTAACTATCTGAAGAGGAGCTTGAGTGATTAGAGGAATATATATGCAATTTAAACAAGTAAATAATGCAGCGAAGTTTCTTCGGCGCAGTCGAGTTTTCTGTACTGAATAAAATGCTGTATTTAACTCTCAGCCACTAACCTGTGGTGGCCTGTGGTGTTGGCACCAAAGCGGTGCCAGACGCACGATCGTGGCTAACTTTAACTTTAAATGAAATAAAAACTACTGAGGCTAGAGGGCTGTAAATTGATGTGTTTGATGATTGGAGGGTGGATGATCAACATACCAACTTGCAGCCCCCTATCTTCAGTCGTTTTTAAGATGTGAGGGAGGACGGACAGACAAAAAAAAAAAAAAAAAAAAAAAAAAAAAAAAAATCTTAATCGGTTTCTTTTACGAAAACTAAAAATGAAATTATTTAGCAGTGACGAATCACCCAGTCACACCCCCACCCCCCCCCGTAATTTTTTTTTTTTTTTTTTTTTTTTTTTTGTTTTTTTTTCTATTCACTGAGGCTCTCAACTGCATTCTGACTAATGACGGTTCTGGAAAGTTCTGCAACTTTTCCCCAAGATTGCAGGCCATTTATTGCTCCGAGACGCTTATTGCAGTTTATTGCAGGGGCGTGAAGCCGTGGATCCATTTTCCTGATTTTTTTTTCCAGCTAATTCTTTTTATTTTTATACTTCTTCTTCCAAGAAGACATGTCTTTCCTACTTCGGGAAAGTTGGCTTCAGAAGGTGTTGCGGTCATTCAAAGGGCGTCTGACATTACCTAGTATCCGTTTGCGCAAGTCTTCACTGGTCCCTATAGTTCCTAGTTGGACGAATGGTTTTCGCGCTCGGCTACCACTCCGTTGGTCCTAAGTTCGTTTCTCGCCCCGGACAACGTGAAATTGGAGGAATGTATATCTGGTGATAGAAAACTTATTTCTCGATATAATGTGGTTCGGATCCCACAATAAGCTTTAGGTCCCGTTGCTAGGTGACCAATTGGTTCCTAGCCACGTAAAAGTATCTAATCCTTCGGGCCATCCCTAGGAGAGCTGTTAATTAGGTCAGTGGTCTGGTTAAACCAAGATACACTTAACTTGACTGGTCCCGATGTTTCTTGTCGTTTCGTAGTTTGTATATTTAAATATTTTCCTTGTCACTCGCAGCGAAAGAGACGACGGACTCATCAGTTGGTTTGATATGTCCTTCTTCCACCCATCTCCAGCATATTAGGGAACTTTCTGCCTTCCTCCACACCCCAGGCGAAGATTCTTTGCATTACTACCCTAACACTACTCTCATTGCATTTTAATACATTTTTATCTATTTATTAATTGATTAATCTCTGTTTTTCTCTTTTGATAAGTGGGATCTCTTCTTTATGTATTTCTCTTTACCTCTTACTTCTTCCTAATGTACACCGTATTATTTGAAAGTTTGAATATCTAGTCAATGGCACCTGTGGGATTATTCCATATCTTCTGGATAATAATAATAATAATGATAATAATGATAACTAATAATGATAATAATAATAATAACAATAATAATAATAATAATAATTCAGAAATTCTTGAACCCTACTCGCTTCAAGAGGGTTTTTCGTGGCTCACAAAAACAAGACCTATCACACTCGCTGTTACAGAGAGTTGTTCTTCAAACGCTCCGGAATTTCCCTTCACCATGAAAAATGAAACGATTAAGCTAAAGCTGAATATACCACTCCCACACTAATACTACTTGGGCGGCGCTGTTTAGCATTTTTGCTGAAGGTGTTTACAGTACAAATATAACACATTTTTCATAAAATATAACATATATATTACTTTTCATAAAGTTCATGAAGGTATTATAAGTAGGATGAGAAATGTTGCCCGCTGGCGCTTAATGATTTTATTTGTTTATGCTATAAAGAGAAGAGCGCCTCCGTGGCGCGGTCGGTATAGTGTTGGCGTGCCACCTCGGTGGCCGCGAGTTCGATTCTCGGCCATTCCACTGAGGGTGAGAGATGTGAATTTCTGGGGACAGAAGTTTACTCTCGACGTGGTTCGGAAGTCACGTAGAGCCGTTGGTCCCGTTGCTGAATAACCACTGGTTCCATGCAACATAAAATCACCATACAAACAAACAGACATAAAGAGAAGGGTAGTCCACGTCGGAGAAACTTTAGTTTAAAAGACGGGAGTTTTAGAAATAGAATAACAATTGCGTTCAAGTGTAAATCATTGCAAGTCCATTAATCGCTTAAGTATAAGTCTAAATCTTAAACTGGAGTTGGCTTTGAAAAGTATCACTCATACACACACATGTATATATATTTCATGTATATGTATATATTAAAACCCTTTGGTTCAAAGTCCTTTGGTTTAAAGCTAAGGACTATATTTCGGTGGACTGACTCCCACTCCCACCCTTATCAAAAGTAGCATTCACTATACTCGATAAGGACTTTAAACCAGAGTGTTTTAATGCCCCTTTTTTATATTTGAGACGCATCCTGTTTTAACAGAAGAATTTATTTACATATATACATATATGCGTGTAGTATTGGGATAGTATATATATATATATATATATATATATATATATATATATATATATATATGTATAAATATATACATATGTTGTTTTATATATATATATAGATATATATATATATATATATATATATATATATATATACATTTACAATAATTGATTATACATTGATGCATTTATTTACAACATGTTGCGCGTACTTATACCCCAATTTACACGTACATCTTTATTCATAAACAGCTGGTAAGGGTTACTATACAGGAAATCGAGACGCACACGCACACACACACACACTGCCAGAACCCTTCCATAGCAACAGCAGGAGCTTTCATCTCCCTGAGCGGCATGGAAGCCTCTTCCTGGTTACTTCGTGGTGGGGAGCGTAATTACATGAGCATCTATGCTTCCATACACGTCTGTTCGTGTACTCATCTTCGTGAGATGCGCATCGCATGACGCGAACGAGAGATTATGGGATAAGGTCTGCACGAACATCATCCGTCGTTGTGCGTTTTGTGTGTGTATGTGTTTGTGTGTGTGTGTGTGTTATGGGAGAGAGAGAGAGAGATTAATCAGGGGGTATAATGTAAATTCAGTTTAAAGGTGGTACCCAGCTCTACTTTTTCAGTGTTTTTACCCGTTTAGTCATAGTGCAAGGAAGGGAATGAGAATTGTTATCAAGTTGCCTTTCGTCATTTTTCATTTAAAAAAATGACACATACATATTTAAAAAAAAAAAAAAAAATCAAAAATTTCTGAATCGTGAAATGTATCACCATGTCCTGATGACATGTAGCTAATGTAACAATGGTTTTATTTGTTAATGTTGAAACAATTTTATAACATTTTAAATAAAATGAAATAACAATTTACTTGACTACAAATATCGAAAAAAGTAAAACATCATACTTCCATGTATAAAGGCTACATTTATCATATTTTGCAAACTTTCAGTCACTTGGCACTCCTAAGTCAGCGATATAAATCATTATATAATAGCATTGCCTGGATCGCAGTGCACCAAGATTAAGAAAAGAAACATGTTTGTTGATAAACATAAAGCAAAAAGGTTTTTTTTCCAACAAAATATCTCTTCAACATAGGCACTGTCGTCTGTATCTGCTTCTGTCTTATCATGATCATGTTATTCCTACACACACACACACACACACACTATATATATATATATATATATATTATATATTATATATATATATATATATATTATATATATATATAGAAAGAGGAGAGAGAGAGAGAGAGAGAGAGAGAGAGAGAGAGCGCCTCAGTGGCGTGAATCGGTATGGTCTTGGCCTGCCACCTCGGTGGGGGCCTCCGCGAGTTCGATTCTTGGGCATTCCACTGAGGGGTTAGAGATGTGTATTTCTGGTGAAAGGAAGTTCACTCTTGATGTGGTTCGGAAGTCACGTAAAGCCGTTTGGTCTCGTTGCTGAAGACCATGGTTTCCCATGCAACGTAAAACACCATTACAAACAAACAAACAAAAATTATATGTATATATATATATATATATAATAGATAGAGAATATATGTACAACATTCATACATACAGAAAGTATGCTATGGTATTGTGACTTTTTTCATTTTTATTTTCTTTTTTATTATAAATGACACCGTTAAATTGCGAAAGTTTACAGCATTGCAGCATAAGGAAAAAAGGGTTTGCCTGCTCGACAACAAGTTTAATTTTGTTTAGTAATGTATGAATATTAAATTATATCATAAGAAACCCGAGTTGGCACAATTTTAGCTTCCTGGGGTAGTAGCCTACAAACTAACTTGTTGTTCTTTGTGGGGGGTTAGGAAGGTCTATGGAGAACCTAAAAGATCTAAAAAAGGTATTTCGCTTTGAGTTGAAGATAAGGAAATTTAGGATAGGATATTTATGATTTATGTATTAGAATGAAAACGTAAAAATAAATAATGTGCTTGTTAACAGTACAGACAAATTATTTCCAATGAAATATAGCGCAATTATTCTAATTGTCGTTGACCGTACATTTTAGCACGTTTTAAATTATGTTAAAAGTTAGGAATATGATGTTTACAACTTATGCTGAAGGGGAAATCTTGCACGTGTCTCGAGTAAGCTGGAGAGAGAGAGAGAGAGAGAGAGAGAGAGAGAGAGAGAGAGAGAGAGAGAGAGAGAAACTTTGTTTATAACTAAGATAAGTTAACAAATGCAATTGATAAGGATGAAGAAAACGTGGAAACCTGGATTCGTGAGGTGACAATATTATTACCAGATGAACTGACCAAATTTATATTGGAGAGAGAGAGAGAGAGAGAGAGAGAGAGAGAGAGAGAGAGAGAGAGAGAGAGAGAGTCTTTGTTTTTTGTGAAGAGGGCCTCACAACTGCATTTGGTAAGAATGGAGAAAGTATGAAAACGTGCGGTGAATAGAAATGTTACATTTATAGAGAGAGAGAGAGAGAGAGAGAGCTCTGATTATACGATGGCATCCATTTCCTCAGAGCGATTGCCATTCACGTCGGTTATTATTATTTTCCTCTCTCAGCGTCTATCAGCAACCCTCTTCAAATGACTTAACATCCCTGGATGCTTATAACTTGTTGTCCAGGTCATATTGAGGTGCCCTGGACCTGCATTCGTAAGCGAGGTTCCTTTATTAGAACTAGAGTAAGAATGACTCCGTAGGGGGTTAGTGCCTTCAGTGCACCTCATGCAGTGCACTCTAGGCATCACTTAAGTTTCCTTACAGCCTCTAGCAGCAACCCCCTTTCATTCCTGTTATTGCACCTCCGTTCATATTCTCTTACTTCCATCTTACTTTCATCCTCTCCTAACAATTGTTTCATAGTGGGGGGGGGGGGGGGGGGGGGGTTTTTACCCTGTTTAACCTTTCAAACCTTTTTTCAAACCTTTAGCCTAAATTCTATATTCTAGAGAGAGAGAGAGAGAGAGAGAGAACAGATTGTTTTTTTGTTTGTTTGCATGGTGTTTTTACGTTTTCATGGAACCAGTGGTTTATTCAGCAAACGGACCACGGCTTGAACGTGACTTCCGAAAAAAAAAAAACCACGTCGAGATGAACTTCCATCACCAGAAAATACACATCTCTGACCCCTCAATGAAATGGCCGGGAATCAAACTCCGCGACCACTGAGGTGGCGGAGGCCAAGACCGAACCGTAGAGAGAAAAAAAGAAAAAAGACAATGAGCACGGAGAAAAGTGGGGACACATTATGGCTCAAAGATAACGAAGTTGTGACTAGATCGACGGAATAAAGGCTTATTAGTTGGCCCCAAAAACCTGGAGACGTTCCGTACGTGACTTGTGAGAGACAGCACCGAGCGCTGGCATTTCACCTCCTGGCATTTCCAATCAGATGGCTGGTCGGTGGAAGCACGTCTAGTTGTTGTTCCGTCCAAGCTCTGTTTCTGGGTTATGTCTTGAGATAGTGTCGCTCTAAGGTTATGGAATGTGGCGACGCTTTCACACACTTTTTCACTGTCTCAGAATTTTTTTTTTTAAGGGTTATTTTCGGCGACCTGAATCAGGAAGTTGAAATATGCAAGAGATTTTACATACATACATACATACATACATACATACATACATACATGCATACCTACATAACATATATATATATATATATATTATATATATAAGATATATATATAGTATATATATATATATATATATATATGTGTGTGTGTGTGTGTGTGTGTGTGTGTGTGTGTGTGTGTGTGAGTGTGTGTCATATATATATATATATATAGATATATATATATATATATGTGTGTGTGTGTGTGTGTGTGTGTGTGTGTGTGTGTGTGTGTGATAAAGTCTATTACGGACAAACCGGTAAATCTCTTTCAAAACGTCTCAAACAGCACCAATATTCTGTGAGAAAATGGGCAAATATCGAATGCATTATTCCGTACATATGAGAGATTTAGATCATCCTATTAACTAGAGTCGAGCAAGAGCCTGAATCCCATGGAATGACACAGTTAAAAGGAATATCATTGAATCTTGTTTCATCAAGTCAAATAATGGAAATGTTCTAAATTTAAGTCTTGGTTTATTTAAACTTGATACCTTCATAAAGAAGAAAGTTGTAGATAAATATAAGCAACAAAATTAATATATTAGTTAATGTTTTTACATGTTTTGGAACTATACGGATACTTTGTAGTTTTCTTCTGTTATGGTTAAATCTATTTTTAGAGGTTTGTGACCGTTGGATATCCGATAATCCTGGACCTATCTCTTTAATTTTTACCTTTTTGACAATTAACCATCTGGTATTCTTGATAATGTTGTTTACCTGATAACTTTCTCTCCAACTGTATTTCATTCGTTCCTTGACAATGTCTTAGTAAAGACGAAAGCGCTTGGATTTCTGACTATCATTTTCCTGTGGTATTCGCTTATTTAATGAAGTCACGTGCATCTACTGTGATTTTTAAGCATATATATACATAATAATATATATATATATATATGGATATATATATCAATATATATATATTTATATTTAATATATATATAAGAACAAAGTTTTCAGCCACGAAGGAAAATTGAAACACTGGAGATGCTTAAGTACTTTTGTCTTCCTTTTATTTCTTCGTGATTTCAAATCAATATACATATGTGTGTGTGTCTAATATGTTTATATATATTATATATATATATATATATATATATATATATATATATATATATATATATATATATAGTAATGTGTGTGTGTGTGTGTGTGTATATATATATATATAAATAATCTTCTCACGACGATAACACTTCGGTCGAAAGGAAGGGTTCTGTAAGACAAAGGCATAATTCCAACCTGTGAACAGAGTTCTTAACGGAGGGGGTTCCATCAGAACTTTGGTGGTCTATCATTACCAGGCAGGCTCTCCCTTTACCTGGTCATAAACAAGGTAAAGAGGATTCGTCTGTCTTTACCTGAGCGTAAAAAAAAAAAAAAAAAACAAATGGAAATGCTATATATGGATATTTCCTTTTAGTGGTGTTGTAGTACCTAGAATTTTACTTGTAGGATTGGTGGTACATGCCCAGTGTGTGTGTGTGTGTGTGCGAGAGAGAGAGAGAGAGAGAGAGTCTCCGTCTTTCATGTTTCAGGCTCAGGTATTCTACTAGATTGGTGGTACATGTTCAGTGTGCGCGTATGTGGAGTATGAGAGAGAGAGAGAGAGAGAGAGAGAGAGAGAGAGAGAGAGAGAGAGAGAGAGAATGTTTCCCTCTTACACGTTTCAGGCTCAGGTATTCTACTAATCATTATTCCCAAATTCGTTTTGGAAAGCAACGAATAGTTTGATCTAATGCATCAAGGCTACCATGCCATATCCAAACAAGGACTCCAGTTGCATGCTTGTGTTACACAGCCAGGGTCTTGTAGCAGAGACGCAGAATTGGCAGGTTGTTTTTTTTTTCTTCTTTTTTTTTGTGAGATTAGACATTTACGGAGAAAATATTGGGGTCGGGGCGGCGTGACCTCGGTCATAGAAGTCAGAGCCCCTTCCTGTAATAACCCTTAAAATGTCAGAGTTTGCGTTTGTTTGTTTTTATTCTGACAGTTACTTGTAGAAATATGATAAATGAGTCATTTCTTTTATAATTCTCGGTGTGCTTGCTTCTACATATTACTACCTAAAAGAGCTATAACTTGCTAAACTTTGTTGCTATTTCGAAATAACAGCTTTAAAACTTCCTTTTTTTGTGCGATGAACTGCTACAGATGAAAGAATTGCATATTCTTATAAAGAAGAATAGTCGATGTTGTTTATCTGGTAAAGATTTGTTTGATCATCTCGGTTGTCATTTTCTTTGCGTTTGGCTGTCTGTTCAGTTCAGCCTAAGCTGGCCGTATCCTATCAAGTACTCTTGCTCTGGGTAGCCCGTAGTTGCCTAGGCTATTTATTCAAATGACTGTCTTATCCTAAAGATATTTCCGTCTTCAGGGAAATGGCTGATGCAGTTTGCCTTCAGATATTTCTTTCTGAACAGTTGACACAGCTGTAATTGTTCTTATCTGGTTCTGCTTGGTCTTTTGATCACACAATTCTCAAAAGATGTTTCCTTCATCTTCGGTGATATTGTTGATAAAGTTTACGTGGAGCAGAGATTTCTGTCTGAACTTCTAAATCATTTGTAAATATTTTTGTCTCTGTCCTGCTGGGTATGTTGTTCAGATAACTCTTCCAGTTGAGAGGTCATTCATGTCTTCCTCCCTATGTCAATACAAATCCAATCAGTTCCATTCAAGGTTGATGAATAGCATACTTCCAGCTCTCGTGTGTTGATTTACTACGTGCTACCCTTGCCTCGAAGTACCTGCACAGACACACTTCATTTAAGAGTCATTTGGCTTCCCTCTTCTTCCTCAAGTTTTTGGAGTGCCTTTGGCATTCCAGAGTGAAGTGCCAGTCGATTTTTTTTTTCTTTATCAACGGAAAGGTCTTACCTCATCTAAGGAAGTCACGTATGGTATAAGGTGCTCGGCCGGATTTTGGGTGTTTTGATGTATCTCGGTTAGATTTAAACGGAAATATATATATATATACAGACATATATATATAATGTATATATGTAATGTGTTTGTGTCTCAGTATGTGTGTAATGACCACAGTGCCCTCTTAACTCCTCGAATTCCTCGCACTTTGGATACGCGTGTCACTACAAAGCCCGAGATCCCAATTAGCTTGGGCTTTGTAGTAACAAGCGTATCCAGAAAGTGTGAATAATTCGGGTAGTTGAGAGGGCGTTGCGGTTATTACAGCTGTATTCGTAACTGGTAAAAAATGACCAGGAAATTTCTATATACAAATAGACACACAAACACACACACACACAACACCACACACATATATATATATATATATATATATATATATAATATATATATAATATGTATGTATGTATGTATGTATGTATGTATGTATGTATGTATGTATGTATGTGATATATGAGGCCTTTATCTTGCAGTGGACTAGCAACAGCTGATGATGATGATATATTATATATATATATATATATATATATATATATATATATATATATATATATATATATATATAAACAGAGAGAGAGAGAGAGAGAGAGAGAGAGAGAGAGAGAGAGAGAGAGAGAGAACCCAGCTGTTGAAGACATGATGATTCAGGCCTGGAAGAAGGGAGATTTCCTGGAAGGCGCCGGGCCCTCAGTTTTAGGAATGAAAAATGAACAAGATGAGGAAGAAAAAAAACTTGCACAGTTACCCAGAAGGCCACTTGCTTGGCTGCGGCCCAACGCTGACTTGGTCAAGCGCCGTTTTACCCTCCTCTTTTGGTTCTCGAAGTTTGTTTTTATTTTTTTTATTCAGCTCGGCATGTCTTTACTTCCGTTTATATTTTCGTTTTGCTGCTATGCTTGTTGTTTTGGGCATTTCTACTCTCTCTCTCTCTCTCTCTCTCTCTCTCTCTCTCTCTCTCTCTATATATATATATATATATATATATATATATATATATATATATATAGAGAGAGAGAGAGAGAGAGAGGGAGAGAGAGAGAGGTTGTATTGACTATCTCGTGTTCTCTCTTCTCTCTCTCTCTCTCTCTCTCTCTCTCTCTCTCTCTCTCTATCAGGGCCATTCATGGATTTCCCATCGATAAAATTGGCCTCTTTCTTTGTTCTTGGCTTTCACTCTTTGTGAGAATTGTCATCCCTCTCCCTCCATCTTTGTGTTAATATCTCTCTCTCTCTCTCTCTCTCTCTCTCTCTCTCTCTCTCTCTCTCTCTCTCTCGTATAAAAGTAGTTCCTCGGTGAACTGAGCGCATTGACTTTCATGGCCCAGTTACATTTCTGAACCTCTCCTGACCGAGTACTGGCCGAGGTCATCGCTTACCCACTCTAACTTTCACCTCAGCTCCCTTTACTCGCTTTTCCTAAATTTTTATATCGGTTTCACCTCTCTGTGCGGATACGCATGCGCATGCGCGCCGCCGCGAACATTTCCTTAGACCTGAAATGAATGCTGTGATCAGACATGCAAGGGAAGCATACAGGCTATTTTAACGTAGTTCCTCGTCGGACGAGTGGACTATGTGCTCGCCTACTGCTTCGGTACTCCCAAGTTCCGCCTGTACCTCGAAATGGACGGAGATATAACGCCCATTGTTGGGGGGGAGGTGTAGGTAGGAGGCAGGTAGGATGAAACCCCATTGTAAACTATCTTAGGCGTCCCAACTATAACCCTGCCAAGTTTCATGCCCATCGGACCAGCCGTTTGGCCGTGATTGAATGATAGACGGACGGACAGACATAACGCCCATGATAGTAAGGTTTGTTTCTGGTGATCAGACATTAATTTCTCGATATAATGTGGTTCGGGTCCCACAATAACCTGCAGGTCCCGTTGCTAGGTAACCAGTTGGTTCCTAGCCACGTAAAAGTATCTAATCCTTCGGGTCAGTCCAAGGAGAGCTGTTAATCAGCTCAGTGGTGTGGTAAAACTAAGATATACTACGGAGCCTAGAACAAATTGCAAGTCAGGAGAGAGAGCATTTGAACATTGCGCACCAAGACTATACAGCAAAATAACGCCTGAAGTGAAGATCATGCATGAAGAAGAAAGCAAATTAAAAAAAAAGAAAAAAGAAACAAAGACTCCTACTCTGCAGAAGCTACGATACTGATGAGAAAACACTGAAAGACAATTATGAAAAATAAGAAGCAACTTATTTAGAAAATGCATAAGGGCCGTCCAGAGGGGGAATCATCCCTGTGGAGGGTTGTACATAAAAACCAAAGTAGACAAATTAAACTCAAGTTTGCTCCAAAGTAGTTCTTTTATTTATTGTTAATATCGTTGTAATTACCATTAGTTATTTTTTTATTACTAAGAGTTCATAGTAGTTTTGATGGTCTGATTAACAAGTGTGAATATTTTTATTTTGACAATAAACCCTTTGTGTTTTTTTCTTTACATTTTAATTTCCACGACTTTCATACAAGTTAGTAATATAGTAATCATTACTATGAGCGGCAGTACTAGTAACAGACGTAGTAGTAGGAGCTTTAGAAATGGTGACATGGCAAAATGTTGATTGTATTGTGACTTGCCAAGGGTCGAATGATGACTTGGCTATATCGGAAATATTTCCTTGGCCTTATTTGTCAGCTGATTTGAAACTGGTGGTCACTTTTTACTTAGATATTCTCTTTTGTGCGACGAATATTGCTATAGTTATTAATTTTGCAGGATTTCACTTGTTAGTCTTCTGTAAATATTTATTTGCGATTGATGCCTCTACCAAGTAGGTCATCCTTTTTTTATTCAGTTTATTTATTTAAATTAATTGGATTCAATAAAGCAAAATTTTTGAGTTTGGATTTGTATGGAAATTTTATCAGAGGTAGGTCTCGTGACTGGCAAAAATTGATTTGAATTTGGGAGAGATAGGAATATAACCTTCAGGATAACTCGGCATCGGAAGAGGTTTTTACTCTGTAAAATTTCTTGTTTTTATTACCTTTTAAAGAAATATATTTAAAGGCATCGTTCTGTCATTACAATTGATTGAGTTTATAAATCATTATGTAAGATTTGTACTGCTTAAATTTACATTAAAATCGCATTTGATGAACATTTCCATATCATTTCACTTCACTTAGCTTAGTAATCTAATTATACCAGAAAATTTGCATTAAGCCTTTATATACTTACTATTGCCATATATATTTTTTAACATTGACACCTGGAAAAAAAGCCAATCATAACCTAGAAATAAACCAATCACAACCTGGATAAAAAGCCAATCACAAAACCATTTCTGGATATATATATATATATATATATATATATATATTATATATATATATATATATATATATATATATATATATATATATATATATATATATTAATATAATATATAATGGGTGCGTGCGAGTCTGGAAGATTAGTTTTATCGTTAGTGAATCTCAGAGAGACAGAGAGCAATTTTAACTGGAATGGAAATCCAGAATCATAGAGAGAGAGAGAGAGAGAGAGAGAGAGAGAGAGAGAATCAACATTACCGAGGTGGGAATTCAAATTCACAGAAAACCATATAAAGGGTTACCTCGTCGAGGGCCTCACGTTTTGATGAACGTTGATTTTCCTCTCTAGTTAACTATACCTGCAACCCGCAAGAGATGTCCTAGCAACTAGGTAACTAATTCACGGCTTAGGTCAGCAGAGGTAGTAGTACACTGAATTGCTAGGGAACACGCCCATATATGTCCCACAGCATCCGGTTTGAGATTAGAATACCGGTCATGCAGTTGGAACTTGGAAGCTTGACGCGCTGCCTCCCAGTTCCGAGGTCAGAGAGAGAGAGAGTGTTGTAGATGAGATATAATTGTTGATTATTGAATTGTGGAAGGTAGCAACGTATATGGTCATTGATGGCCACAAAGATCCAGAAAGAAACCAGCTTTAATCAAAAGGGGAAAATCAAATACCAAGATGTCTACGTGCGCATTAGAATACAAACTCGTGCAGATCCAAATAACAGAAAATAGACGTAAGACAGAAAATGACACAAGAAAACTTAAAATTTAGACAACCGTTACAAATCACTAAATAGAAAACGGCAAAGTAGGGTGTACAGAAAACGGAAGCGGATGTTGGCGTGAGTTGATCTGCGGTTCAAAGGGAATATATTATGGCCACAAATACATCCGTGAAATTCAAGACGGAGTCGGGTAGGGTTTCACTGGGAGCCATTATATATAATATAATATATTATACGTATCACACACATATGTTTGTTAGGGCGCAAGTATTGAATTACAGTTACTAGATTGAGTTGTTACAAGGGATTGCGCTACGACTAATCTGCGTGGAGTTTGTGCATATGCATATTATTTATCTGAAATTAATTGTTAAAGTGAACGTACTAAACAGCAATGATATATAATGTGAATCATTGTTTATATACTAGCGTTTCATATATACAGTATAAATAAGATACATAATATAATATATATAAATTATATATATATATATATATATATATATAGATATATATATATATATATATATATATATATCCTATATATATATATATATTATATAGCACTCGTATTGTATTTCTTTGCTTTCAGTTGAAAGTAACGAACAATTTTGCATTAGAAATACTTGTATGTTTGTGAATTTGTATGTTCGTGTACTTGATTAGCCTATTTCATTTTTTGACGCAGACGACTTAATGACTAATATTTTAAAATCCTTATGATGCTGTAGTTCTTAATCAATTATCCCTCCCTGAAATACTTTACCTTCATTTTGTATTTTCTTTTATACTTTACAGGTTGTGGGGGCCGACGTCGTGATTCAAATCCCGCCCGAGCGAGTCCGGGACCAAGACGGCTACTACCGCCTTGACTACTGGCCTCCGCAGGGGAATCCCCCGCCCAATTCCACCTTCACGCCCGCGGAGGTGGTGCAGGGGATCCAGCTGACGAGGGCGCTGCCGGGGACCAAATACGACTTCCAACTCTATTATTCCAATGACACCATCAGCGATTATCCCAATTGGACGGCGTCCATTACAACAGGTATTATAGTATATATATATATATATATATATATATATATATATATATATATATATATATATATATATATATATATTCTTCGGATGCATTTGCATGTTATGTGGAATGAATGGTTTGTTTGTTTGTTTGTTTGCCATGTTTATTTATTTTGTTTAGTTGTTTGCAAGCATATTTGGTTATTTATTTGTTCTTATGGATAATTTTTTATGTATTTGTTCATTTATGGTTATTGCATCATTATGTTTATATGTATATATATGTAATTATATAATTATATGTATTACTATGTAATGTATATATGCATGTGCATATATATGTCTATATATATATCTAATAAAAGGAACCAATAAAAGCGCCAAAATATAGAAAGTACGTACTATATTTCAGACATGTTGCTTGTCTCTCTCTTCAGGTAGGAAGTGATTGAGAAAAGTTACAGAAAAGTCGGTATTCATACCAAGAGATTCACCCACAGGTATAAATACCGCCTTTTCTGTATCTTTCTCATTCACTACCTACCTGAAGAGGGAGACAGCAGTCTCTGAAATATAGTACGTCCTTTCTATATTTTGGTATTTTTATGGGCTCTTTGTATTAGATGGAATTCTGTTGTGACAACATTTTCCCAGTCATGTATATATATGTATATGTATATATATATATATATATATATATATATATATATATATATATATATATATATATATATATATATATATATATATATATATATATTATATTTATATTTATTTATTTATTTGTGTATTTCATCTGAACCGAAACCAAAGGCCTTCACCATTTTTCTCTGATTATGGCGTTGGAAAAGGACTACTTGCCGTTTCCCTTTTTTATCTTCCTATCACCAGAAACAAAGCCTTCCTGTTTTATTAAGAAATGTAACGATTCCTATAAACTACTAGTTATAGTAGATTCACATCAACCATGCCTCTGATGTGTAGACCTGTCCCTTACGACGCTCCTGATTGGCTGTTGATAAGCCAGTCTGGGTTGGAATTGAAACTCTCAGACTCTCGAGAGAATTCACATAGGCAGGATGTATGTTCCACCTCTCCTGAGGGATACGACCTCAAAAGTATCCCTCAGGAGAGGTGGAACATACATCCTGCCTATGTGAACTCTCTCGAGAGAGTGAGAGTTTCCAGCCCTGTGATTGGCTTATCAACAGCCAATCAGTAGCGTCGTAATGGACTGGCCTAGACATCAAATGCATTGTTGATGTGAATCTACCATAGTAATATATGGCGCTGTTAATCCCTTAAATAACGTGGTAGGCCCACTATTAATCCCGTATATAATGATAGTGGCAATCATCATAGCATACGGATGGTGACGCGGGATAATCATCATAGGCTACTGACGGTGACGCATTATCCAGCACCTGATTACAGTGATGAAGATAATTTTATTGATAGAACTGATATGTGTCAATCTTCTTTCAAACATAAGAATGTTATTCCATATAACATGTATAAGGCTGTCGCTTACAGTGGTCCTTGAGCCATACACTGCAGATAGGACACTTTCGTTTCTTCTGAACCGTTCCCTTAGGTCTCGTCTCACTTAGCTGTCCAGCTTCTTTAACTTTTTTTTTTTTCAAAGAATTCCATATCTATCGTTAGAACAAATTCATTGGACTAACCGTATGAGAGTTTGATAAATATTTGATTTATATGTAACCTGGCGTCGCAACGAGTGTGGTCATCGATGTCATCTTCATGAGATTGTTATTATTATTATTACGAGCTTGTTGGGGCGCGCCGGAACCTGTGGGCCTGCTGCCTCCCCTACCCTCCCGATCCCCTAGCTACCTACCCCGGAGCGGACAAACAGGTTTGCATGGATGGGTGGCTGTGTCATGTCTCCCATACTGTCACCCGGGAAGGAAAAAGAAGACCAGTTCCTATGGGCTTTTATTATTATTATTATTTTAAAAAATATACAAAGTATCTTACCAAAAGACACCAACCTGAGAAGCAAGCTGAATCCTTCTACGCGGAAAACAGGAAGACAGTAAGAATAGCTAATATATATAGAGATGGGCAAGTGTAAGAAATAAATATCCAAATAAAGAAATAACGAAATAAGTATGAAAAAACAAAAGGAAAGTTTTCCTATGGGGACCTTTACAGTAATTTTAGAACCACTTAAGATTATGAACATTATTGTCTGACGCGTTATATAACGATATATATAAAGATGACAGTCCGGTTAGGTGGTCAGTTACGCAACGCTGTGAAGAAGGTTCCTCCTCAGTTAGTCAAAACAGGTAATCATATATAGTTGAATCCCACAAAGGACTATCATGTGGGTTAAGGATTTTTAGCTTTCTGTATAAGGAAATAACTGATATGGCCATTTGTCTGTCCGTCCGCACTTTCTCTGTCAGCCTTCAGATCTTAAGAACTACTGAGGCTAGAGGGCTGCAAATTGGCATGTTGATCGTCCACCCTCTAGTCATCAAACGTACCAAATTGCAGCCCTCTAGCCTCAATAGTTTTTATTTCATTTAAGGTTAAAGTAAGCCATAGTCGTGCGTCTGTCACCGCTGTAGGTGTCAACAACACAGGCCACTAACGTGCTATGGCTGAAAGTTTCATACAGCTTTATATACTGTACAGAAAACTCGATTGCGCCGAACAAACATTGGCGCATTAGTTTACTTGTATTTAAATTGGGACTAACAAACTCTGCAAAGGAATAGAAATGAGGAATTAGTCTCCGAAATGGAAATGATCCGTTGGTGTGAGGTATTCAGTGACAGACAATTGATCCGAGATGGAAATGAATCCTGCCCGGTTGTTGTATTTGGTTCAAGTGTTCAGCAAAGTTGGGGTAAATTAAAATATATATACATACGTACATACATACATCATACAAACCTATATATATTTATGTATATATATATATATATATACATATATATATGTATGTATACATATATATATATGATATATATAATATATATATATATATATATTTATATATATATATATATATGTATATATATATATATATATATACATATATATATATATATATATATATAATATATCTATATATTATATATATATATATATATATATATATATATATATATATATACACAGGATAGGTATTGAATGTTTTTTACTGTAATACAACAGTATATATAATATGAAGATAAAAGGCCCATAAAACACTATTTGAACGTTGCAACCATATATTTCGAGCACTTCCTCCTGTGCTCCGGATCACTGGTAAAATATAGACATAGGATATCTTACAAGCAGGTGTCCAAGAACATCCGACCACCGGACGAGTCGCCAGACGAGAGTTTATGAGGACAGAATTTACCTGGGAATATTCTAATTCCATCCTAACGGGGTCATCAACAGAGACTTACTGCCACACCTACATATGCATGTATTTAAACTCTTGTAAGACATCCTATGTCCATATTTTACTAGTGATCAGGATCACAGAAGGAAGTGCTCGAAATATATGGTTGTAACGTTCAAATAGTGTTTTATGGGCCTTTTATCTTCATATAGGTATGTATTTAACGTATAAAAATAAAGAGAACGCTAAGAAAAATGAAGATATTATTAAATAACAATCTTCACTTTAAAAGAAAAGTCACTGCCGAGCCGATTCGGAACTCGAAGACCACCGAAGCGCTCCAGCTAATACGAAAATGAAAGTGATTTTCGAGCCTTCTGAGTTGACGGCGATTGGGATACGAAAATGAAAGTGTTGTGAGGGTTGCTATGAGAGTCATTAGCCTTTCAAATCGACGTTATATCACTCGCTTCGCGTGCAGGAGGAGTATTCCCCCCCCCCCCCCCCCCCCCCCCCTTCCCCTTCCGTCAATTAATGATTACCCGTTTCCACCGTGATTCGCCGAGTGTTAGTACTCTGTCTCTTTGCCTGTATTGCTCGTTATTACATTAATTCTGTTAATCTTTCCACTTTTGCTTATTATTATTATTATTATTATTATAATAGCAGTCCACCCTCAGCTTCCAAGCCTAGAGGATGTCTGGCAGCTCCAGACGAAAGCTCGCTTTAAGAATAAAGAGAGAGAGAGAGAGAGAGAGAGAGAGAGAGAGAGAGAGAGAGAGAGAGAGAACTAATGACTTTGATGACTATGATATCATATTTTATCTGTATAAACTAAAATATATACATCGATGTTGACCCTGTATTTGATAATGACCTCCATAGGCGCTCTACTCGCCTGTTTAAGTAGTACGGAAAAAACCGCTATTCGGAAAATAGAGAAGAATCTCTACAAGCATAACGCTGGTGAAGTAGCCATCACTTTATAAAGTATGCTTGAGAGAGGTTCTGCTTCATAAGTATTATTATTATTATTATTATTATTATTATTATTATTATTATTATTATTATTATTATTATTATTAAATTGATATCACATTCTCGTGATCTTCAATGAAAAAATACAGTCCGCAGTATTATGTATTTTGGAAGCTTTCGCCATTTTGAAGAGTTTCAAAAGCTTCCTGTATGTAGCAATATACATACATGCTACACCGGACTATATTTTTCCATTTTTATTATTATTCGTTTGTCCGTGTGAAAGTCTGTTCTTCACTCACGTTTATCATAACACGCGGTTGCATAGGTTTAAGCCAAACTTGGCACAATATAAAGTTAGATCACAATGCATAGATGTAGATCAAATATGTTTAGATATATGTGACGAAGGGAGATCGTCTGTCTGTCCGTCAGTGAGTGAGCACTTATCATATTTTGCATCATTATTAGGCCGCAAAATCATTCCCTAAAAAGAGTGAGATTCCTGGTTTTCCCAAATATATGGAAGATGGAATTTGATTTATGCTTTATAAATCTTTTGAACGTGACTATATTACGTTAATTATTTTGTAATCCGTTAACAAAAATAAAGATAAATAATTTTTTTTCCTTATAAAGGTTAATAATGCAGACTGTAAGACAAATAAAAAAAAACTTGGGGGTAAAGACTTCTTTAACCTTAGGATAATAATTTCAGAAGAATATTATTCATCTTGGGAATGAAACCGTACAATAAAATAGCTCTCCTTTTCACTTAAGGACTTATGGTAGATGTCCTTTGTCTCGTCCAATAAATGAAATAAATTCTATTTATGATTCTTGCCTTTTCGAACTTATGTTGAGACCCTGTTGAACTACAACAGAGAAGGAGGCATAGTTTAAGTGAGGGATAAATCCTCGCTATTTTTCCCCTCATAGTATTGTTGTGTTTCGGAAGTTTTTGTTCTTTACTTCTTTCTCAAAATCACTATGGTAGATTCACATCAACCGTGCATTTGATGTCTACGCCAGTCCCTTACAACGCACCTGATTGGCTGTTGACATGCCAATCACAGGGCTGGAAAGTTTCAGTCTCTCTCGAGAGTTCACATGGGTAGGATCTATGTTCCACCTCTCCTGAGGGATGCGTCTTTCAAAAGTATCCCTCAGGAGATGTGGAACATACATCCTGCCTATGTGAACTCCCGAGAGACTGAGTTTCCAGCCCTGTCATTGGCTTATCAACCGCCAATCAGGAGCGTCGAAAGGGACTGGCCTAGACATCAAATCCACGGTTGATGTGAATCTACTATAGTGTTTTTGTTTTGCTACAGGCTATTCCGTCTCCCTCAGAATTATTTATACGAGAAAAAAAATTTTACAATAGAAAACAATACACCAGAAAAGCCACTTTCAGCAGAAGTAGTACATCCTAAACTAATTTAAGCTTTCATAACCTAACTAGTAATGATTTTCCAGCATATTGAAAAAATATATGAAAATACTGCAATGATTTCAATAAGTGAATATATAGCTGGAAATTGGTGTATTGACAAAGTAATACCTTAGCAGATGAGTTAAGCATGATTTCATTTATCAAAAGTAGAATAGTCAAAACAAGATTTATATTGGTAAAAGCGCTTGGCGATAAATGCCTTTTATTTTTTACTTCGAAATATGTTCATCTTGTTTTTTATAATTATTAATTTTATTTATGTAAATGCATATAATGTGTATGGTTTATCAGAAATTGCATTTGTCTGTCCGTCCGCACTTTTTCTGTCCACCGTCAGATCTTAAAAATTTCTGAGGCTAGAGGGCTGCAAATTGGCATGTTGATCATTCACCCTCCAATCATCAAACATATCAAATTGCAGCCTTCTAGCCCCTGTAGTTTTTATTTGGGCCAAGGTTAAAGTTAGCCACGCTAGTGCGCCTGTCAACGGTATTATTAGTGTTATTATTTGCTGGAAGAAGACCTTCATTAATACAGGCTTTATTGAAAATAATGGCTATTTCAGCCGCGTTTATTTTGTATATACTGACTTTTCTTCTCTACTCAAATTGGCTATTAAAACACCAAATAGGGGATTCAAGTAAAAAACGTGGTATTTGTCAAATTGAACATATTATACAAAATGCAGTACAAATTGGATCTTTTGTATAACATATTCAATTTGACAAATACCCCGTTTCTGACATGAATCCCTCAATTGGCGTTTTAATAGCCAATTTGATTACAGAAGAAAAGTCAGTAATAAGAAGGATAGCGAAACTTCTATGCAAAATAAACGCGACTGTAATAAACATTATTTTCAATAATAATAATAATAATAATAATAATAATAATAATAATAATAATAATAATGTAGTTTTAGATAGTATAAATGATAATAGTACTTGCCGCCTGCAGAATGAAAGTACTAATTACGCATTAGCATAACTGTAATGAAGTCATACGCAGTACCTTATAATTAATTCGTCGTCCGTGATTCATTGTATGTCGCTTATCACGCAATTAGGAAGTACGGGAAAATATCGTGTCGTGTTAAATCGTAATTTATTGAAGGGCGACTCGAGCGTGGTTTATCGTAATCGTCGAGCCTGAAAGTAAAAGTAACAGTAGATGTCGAGAGTAAGGAATACATTTTTTTTTATTTAGAAGTCGATTTGTTTATTATTATTATCATTATATTTTGTTTCTACCTCAGTCATCCAATTCGCCTGGGTGGTATTTATAGTGCAGGGTTCCGGGTTGCATCCTGCCTCCTTAGGAGTCCTCCATTTTCTCATTACGCGCTGTTTCTAGTAGCACACTCTCCTACCCCGGAGCAAGAGCCCGTGCCAGCACAAGCCTACCCTACTCTAAAACGAACCCCTGGGAAAACGGTACGCCACAGCGTCAGCTGGGCTCTTGTGGGCACCAGAAGAGTAGGAAAACCCATACCCACTTGGATGAAAGCTTCGAGACAGGAACCTGGAGATGAGTGGGCATTTTGGAAGATAAACCACAGGAAAGACATCAGTGGCTGAATTCCACGGAGGCCCTTTATTGATGTATTTACGTCATTCAGAATAACTTCTGTCATTATTTTTGCGTTTATTGCTTTGTTGATATTGTTATTAGTATACGCGCTGTCATTATTATTATTATTATTATTATTATTATTATTATTATTATTATTATTATTATTATTATTATTATTTTAGAAGAAATCCCTTTACGTATCGTACTTCTTCATTGATAAACATGGCAGTTTGTATGGCGTTGAGCTTATGGTGTGCCTTGTTACTGTGTCAAATTGAGAAGGCGTGTTATTATTAGTGTTAATAATAATAATGTATTTGCTATCTGCAACAGCATTATTATTATTATTATTATTATTACTATTATTATTATTATTATTATTATTGGAGAAACAAATCCACAGTTATGTAAATGTACATATATTTAAATTTAAAACTTTTAGGATAGCTTTCGGGAATCTTTTCGGTTCCCCTTATCAATCAGATTGAAAAGGGGAACCGAACAGATTCCCGAAAGCTATCTTAAAATTTTAAAATTTAAATATATGTACATTGCTATAACTGTGGATTTGTTTATCCATTTGAAGACTCGTGCTACTGAAGATTTTTAATTATTATTATGATTAATTAGTATTAATGTGAATAACTTGATCACGAAATATACAAAGCGTGATGCTATGTATAAATAAAGGTAATACCACGGAGGAAAATGAAAACGCGAGAACTGCCGAGATCTTTGGGTCTTAACGACCCTTTACTTAAGGCAAGACTTGACTTAGGTAAAGTTTCTCGTTTTTCATTTTCCTCCGTTGCATTACCTTTATTTATTAGTATTAATGTATTTGATATCTGCTACATTATTATTATTATTATTATTATTATTATTATTATTATTATTATTATTATTATTATTAGAAATACCCATAGTTGAATGAGGCTTGAAATGGAGAAACAAATCCTCTCTTATGTGTAGTATGCATACATATAATTAAAGATAAATCTGTACTGAGAGCTCTCTGGAATCTGTTCTGTTCTCCTTTTCAATCTATAGATTTGTTATCTCCTACGCCAACGTTATTGTTAATATTTATCTGGTTTTTATCATGATGAATAACATCACTTTTACTAAAATCGCATCTCTTCCTCTTTCTCCCTCTCTCTCTCTCTCTGGCCACTGCAGTTCCGCCGCCCCCGAGCAACCTGACGATCCAAGTTCGGAGTGGGCGGGTGGCCCACGTGTCGTGGGACCCTCCGCGGACGGGTGGCTACTCTGCCTTCAAGCTCAAGGTCATCCCCATCTCCGAGTCCGAGAACAGCATCACCAACTTCCCCATCACGGAGAACCAGCTGCCCTTCGCCCTCAAGAAGCTGACGCCGGGGGCCTCCTACGAGCTGCAGCTCTACACCGTCTACGAGACCAAGGAGAGCGACGCCTACATCTCCTCCAATTTCACCACTAGTTAGTCCTCTGTGTTCATGTTATTCATTTTTTCAGACAAACAAACACACACACACACACGCACGCATATATATATATATATTATTATATATATATATATATATATAAATATGTATGTATGTATGTATGTATGTATACATGCTGTTTGAACATATTTTCTCTCATGCAGTCTCTATTGAAGTAAAAAAGTTAATGTTATGTATGTGTATATGTACGTATACAATATTACATATGTATATGTGTATATATATGTGAATACGTAAGTAAATTCATATATATTATATATATAAGCATAACAATAATTATTTTTAGGCGGTGCAAAATATCCGCGAACGATATTGAAATTAAACCTAGTAATTTTACTAAGCTCGCTCTCTGTAGCCACTTATGGTTTCAGTGATATCGGCTGCTTATATTCACCGCCAACTAAGAAAGAAAAGAAAAAAAAAACTTAATTCTCCATTCTGTTATGCATATTTTTCACTTCATTCCCTTTCATAGACCTATTAACAGATTTGATTTGAATGAGTTTGGAAACGTCTCGTCAGAATTCATGGCCTTGATAATACCCTCTCAGTTTCAGACCCAGTTTATATTGATCCCTTCTCGCCCTCAGGACCCAACGCGCCTGGCAGGTTCATCGTATGGTACAGGAATGAAACGACAATGCTGGTGCTGTGGCAGCCACCTTACCCAGCCGGAATCTACTCCCATTACAAAGTAAGTTGCCGCGAAGCGTTTCTTTGTTGGCAAGTCATTGGTTGTGTGATTTTAATTATTTTCGAATCTCTCCTGGATACTGACCCCCCGCAAAGTTCAAGGGCCGGGGAGTCATTCTCTAGGGCTAACATTTCTTGAGAGGTCATTATCTTTATGATATTGACAGTGTTTTTTGTTTATGTTTTAGTGGTCATCCCCAACGGGCTTGTGGTATTAAACACGCCGCAAAGGTGGATACATACAGGGTTAAGACCCGTGGGTGTCAGTATCTAGGCAAGATCCTTAGTTTCATGATGAGGGTAATTTTATCGGTAGTGTCTATGCACCTACTACTTCGATACCATAAGATGTTCTTCAGGTCCACCCGTCATACATTCGCTGACTGTACATAATTAAATACCCAAAGCTTTCTGCACCTTTGCTACCCTCTGTTTCTGACCTTCGTATGTGCAAAATCTTCGAATCACTCGTCACCTGTCATATTGCAAGATTTTCTACGTCCGCCATTTTGGCATTCTGATACGTATCAAGACTGACTTTATTTCACAGAATATATTGTCAGTATATGTCTTAGAACGTTACTGCTTTGGTCAGTGTTCTTTTGTTCTGGTTTTTGGGTTTGCGGGAATATTTCATCCATAAATTTTAACTGGATTTAGGAGTAGATTTTGCTCTACTACAAATATTTAGTTAATGTTTATGTTCATGTATTTAGTTAATTTCTTCTTCTTCTTCTTCTTCTTCTTCTTCTTCTTATTATTATTATTATTATTATTATTATTATTATTATTATTATTATTAGTAAGAAATTCACAATCGCGTGAAAAACAATCTGATAAAAATCCATAATTATATAGTGAACTATATAATTCATCACTACCCTAGTACTATTCTACTTGCATTTAAATCATTTTTATTTATTATTTTTTTATTGATTTTTTCTCCATTAATAAGTGAGATCTCTCCTTTCTATATTTCCCTTTGCCTTGTCTTACTCCTTCCTAATGAACACCATTTTCTTTGGAAGCTTGAATTTCAAGTCAAGTTGTCCCTTTGGACTTGTTCCATATGACTAGGCTTAATAGGGTTCATCTTTTTAATAATAATAATAATAATAATAATAATAATAATAATAATAATAATAATAATAATAAAATCAGAGAGTATCAGATCTTGCTTGTCCTCCACCGGGTGACAGTATGGGAGTCATGACCCAGCCACCCACCCCCTGCAAACCGGTCTGTCCGCCTTGGGTGGGGCGGCATGGTAGGTCAGACATCCCCACTCCTGCTGCAAATCTGCTTGTGCACCCCAGGTGGGAGTTCGGGAGGGTAGGGGAGACACCAGCCCCGGGTTCATAAGAATGATATCGGCTTATGTGTGTATTTTTAGAGTTCACATAAAATGCCCTCACCATCTATATAAGTGACAATGTTTCCTGTTAATTTACCGCCTAACTTATCTAATTGAAGCGCTGGATGTTTATCGACCCCACATTTTACCGATTGAGCCAAATCTCTCTCATGACTGCGGCGTAATCGCCCTTTTAACAGACATGTTTCATTCGCGTTATCGACCCTGAATGACATTTATGGGCGTTCGGTAATGTGTTTATCTGTTCCCATAAATATGCGAAGATATGCTCGCATGTAGGGTTGTAAGGTAAAATATTGTGTTGTTGTGTTTGATGCTTTACGTATGTTGCTGATATTTTCTTTTGATTTAGTAAAATTGGTTACTGGTAGGGGTAGATGTATCTGTCATATATAATGGCGTATAGCTGTAAATTATACCCAAGGTAAAGCTAAGTCGATGTTAACAATTATTTGTTTATATATATATATATATATATATATATATATATATATATATATATATATATATATAGTGTGTGTGTGTGTGTGTGTGTGCTGTATATATATATATATATATATATATATATATATATATATATATATATATATATAGATAGATAGATAGATAGATAGGTCTATTATATGTGTATATATGTATATTAATTTATATACATATACATATACATGTGTATATGTGTAGTTTGTGGACATGACTGTCATTCCTATCAATTTTTTGGAATCTTGATTTAGACTCCCTCCCCTCCTTTTGTTGTTTGATCTCTGCTGCATTGTGTGTAAATGATTTGCAGTTATCACTCCCTTTTGTTTGTTGTTGACTTCCAAGTGAATCTTCAATTTTTGTTGCAAGTCATGGACGTTAATTTTAATTTTCTTTGCTTACATCTAATATCTTATCATACGTATTTCAAATTTTACTTCTCTCTCGTTATATTTGATTTTATTTTTTTTTTATAATATTTCCCTTCAAGCTGTCTGCAGCCTTGTATATAAGGCTCTTTGAGTGTTTGTTTCTTACTATCTGACGCACATCGAGCGTTTATTCAGAGAACATCATCATATGTTTGTGTGGTTTTGCCTTCTTTCTTACTTGGAAAAGTATTTGTTGATTTTCAAGAATGACTGTTTTTTGCCTCTCTTTCGAAATATTAAATCTGCTTATATTCGAGTCGGTTTTATTCCGGATTTATTCTTGCTAATTGCTTCTAGTTTATTTAATTTTCATTCTCTCTCTCTCTCTCTCTCTCTCTCTCTCTCTCTCTCTCTCTCTCTCTCTCTCTCTTAGTTTCTTTCCTTGACCTTACCATTTATATCTTTCACGTTACACTATATTTCTTTTAGCGTTAACCTGAAGTCTCTCTCTCTCTCTCTCTCTCTCTCTCTCTCTCTCTCTCTCTCTCTCTCTCTCTCTCTCTTTCAATTATTTCATTGACTTTACCATTTCTACATATTTCTTTTAAGACAGACGATTCCTTCTTGCGTTAACCTGGACATCGTCCTGCTTGTTCTCTCGACGTAAATATTATTTTGAGCGGACTATCTTTGTGATCTGTAACGACATTAATAGCTTCCTTTCGTCATCCTGTTATGGCAAAAGAAAATTCCTGGAGGTTGTTCACGTAAACATTTATTCTGGGGTGACGCCTTCCCCTGAGGTTAATGTCATCTCTCGGATTGTAAAGTGTTCTTTTAGATTAAGCTGACCTCATGCCAGCACGGGCTCTTGCTTATACACCAGCCCGTAAAAAAAAAAGAAAAAGAAAAGGCGAGGCTTTCGTATATTTTCTTTTAGGACCAAGGCCAGTGGTAAGGGCACCTTATAGTGCCCTTTTGTAGTCCAGGCACGAAAATAACAAGTAAAAAAATGCACGGAAGTTTCTTCGGCGCAGTCGAGTTTTCTGTCCGATGGTGGGCCTCCGCCGCGGCCTATAAGACTCGTAGCCGTGGACAATGAAACTCACCCACGGCCCTTAAGACTGTTAACCGTGGGCTGTGAAACTCAGCCACGGTCCGGTGGTGGCTGGCCTATCTTGTTGGTGCTTACAGCGCTGCCAGAGGTGACGATTATGGTTTACTTTAACGTTAAATAAAATACAAAACTACTGAGGCTAGAGGGTTGCAATTTGGTATATTTTATGATTGGGGGGTGGGTGATCAATATAACAATTTGCAGCTCTCTAGCCTCCGTAGTTTTTAAGATGTTAGGGCGGACGGAAAAACAATGGTGCCACCTATCTGCAACCCCTTTCATTCCTTTTACAGTACCTCCGTTCATATTCTCTCTCTTCCACCTTACTTTCCACCCTCTTCTAACAATTGTTTCATTGGGCAACTGCTTTGAGGTTCTCCTCCTGTTACACCTTTGTAACATTCATCTCAATTTTCATTTCAACTCCGAATAACGACATTGGTTCCAGGGCTTGCTCTTTGGCCTATATTGTAAATTGTATATATATATATATATATATATATATATATATATATATATATATATATATATATATATATATTCTGTACCTCTCAAAGAAATAAAGGTTATAAGATTCAGGAAGCACAGGTGCATTAAGAGAATTCCAAAGCTTGGTTGTAAAAAGAAGGAAAATGTCGCTGAGCTTCTAATCATGAGAGGAAATTATTTTCTGAGAATATATCTCTGAATTAGACTTGAGTTTTGAAAATGCTAAACCTCTTATGTTGGTTCCTGTTTCTTGTCCAGTATTGATTAGTTGCATGGGTCTGAAATTGATTCTATAACATATTTCAAGAGTATTTTTGTATTGTAAGGATTTCATCAGTTTATTGTTTATCAAAAACGTTGCAAACGTCTACAGTGTCATGTTTTTAAAAATGTTTCTAAAAAGTCGAGGGACAGTCCTATATCACGATTCTTTAAAACAGAGGGATCATCGTTATCTCTCTCTTCTCTCTCTCTCTCTCTCTCTCTCTCTCTCTCTCTCTCTGCATTCTTTTGTTTTTCTCTCTAGAATCTATCATAAAATCATTGTTTGTCATTCTCCCTCATGTCCTTGCTCCAACATTTTTCTCTCCTCTTCTGTCTGCGGCCGAGTACATCCCACAGTGTTACCATGACCACCTACCAGTTGATATGGCAACACATTGTAATGACGTAATGACCTACCGTATGGAGACACCCTCTTCCTCTCTCTCCCAGTCCAGAAGTCTCGGGTTCGGTTCCAGGTACGAGTTAGAAGTCTCTTGGTTCGTTCCGCTAAATCCAAGTAAATTTCTCTGCTGACCTGAACAGTGGATTGTGTACTTGGTAGTTAGTCGAATGAGGCGGGCTACGACAAAGGCTGTGAAAGGCAGTGTCATCCCAAAAGGATTGCTGAGATTGGTGGGTCATACTTTTCTGTAGCCACTGCCTTCAAGAAGGTGAAAAGGGGTATATATATAATATATATGATATATATATATATATATATATATATATATATATATATATATATATATATATATACTTGAAAATTTGCATAGAAAATATCTTGTAAAATGAGGATGGACTCCTCGAGGCCTTCCCATTTTTAGAATAGACTGGAAACTTCAAGGATAAACAGAAAGAAGATAACTTAGGATACAAATGGTCCAACACCCAAATAGGAAACCAAAGTTGGAAGTGGCGAACAATATACAAAATTGAACTTCCTCGCGCTCAAAAACCTAACTTGGGAATGAGACAATAAAACTGAATATATACATGTATGAAAAATGACTGCTAGCGGAACATTACGATAATATACAGTACGATAATATAGAGTGGATTGGTTCTCAACCAGGGGTGAATTTCCCTACCAGCAGGGTTTCAGGATTGTGACCACAGACTGGCAGGCTCAAACTGGGTCTAGGACCACACAAAACGCAGTGCGCAACGATCCGCATTACTGAGAGACCACGTTGGGCGTTCTCTCTGCTAGCTTTGTGTGTTTGTGGTAGTATTATTTTACATAATATTTAGAATACATCATTTGAGGCAGAATTTTAGAAATGGGAGTTTGGGATGACCTTACCTTACAGACCTTACAGCTTGTTCGGGTTTCCCCAGGTCCCTCAGTGTGAGGCACCTTTAATGTCTACCAGAGAATTGCTAATGCATCTTCCGGTATATTCTGCATCATTCGATCTTGTATGGTCTGGGATGCAGCTTAGATATTTGTCGAGCTTATTCTTAAACGCATCTACGCTCACTCCTGATATGTTCCGCAGATGAGCTGGCAACGCATTGAAAGACGCTGCATTGTCGATGCTGGTGCGTAGTGGATTAATGTCCTGTGTGCTTTCCTTATTTTTCCTGGTATAGTTGTGGGCACTTAATCTACCTTTGCTTGCTAGTGAAAGGGTGCATGGGCCAAAAAAAAAAAAAAAAAAAAAAAAAAAAAAAAAAAAAAAAAAAAAAAAAAGCTTGAGAACCAATGATTATACTCTATTCTGTGACATCTACATGAGTCAATCGATCTATAAACGTTCACAGAATGAGATTCTCTCCGCAGCGTTGATATCGAGATAACCGCTGATAGAGGAAATGATGTAGGAGGAACTTCGTGTGAAAATGGACGGTAGTGTTTAACCTTGACTTTAAATGTCATGATGCATGCTGAGTGTTTATTCGCATGACACAATGCATGCCGCCCGTGACTGTTGTCTCTATTGTTGGCAAAAGGCGGAAGGAAGCCTTTTCTTTTGTTCGTCCGAGGTTATTATTTGTCTTATGGAATTACTTCATTTTAATTAGACACATATATATGTGTGTGTGTGAGAGAGAGAGAGAGAGGAGAGAGAGAGAGAGAGAGAGAGAGTGTGTATTTTTATATACTGTATGTGCGTGTATATTTATATTATATATATATATATATATATAATTATATAGATATATATATATATGTATATGTATATATATATAATGTGTGTATGTATATACTGTGTGTATATACACATGAATAACTTTATCACGAAATATACAAAACGGGATGCTGTGTCTAAATAAATAAAGGTAATGACACGGAGGGAGGAAAATGAAAAAAAGCGAGAACTGCCGAGATCTTCCAGTCTTAACGACCCTTTACTAAGGGCAGGACTTGTCAGAACAATGAGAAACACAGTACAGGTAAGCACATACAAACAGACATTACAGGATTAACAAAAGGTCCAGATCACTTTAAAGAAACGAAAAAAAAAAAAAAAAACGCCCATGGGCTAGATAAAGTTTTAAAAGCAGCCACGCACTTGGTCTCGCCTTATCATTTTCCTCAGTGGCATTATCTATATATATATATATATATATATATATATATATATATATATATATATATATATATATATATATATATATATATGACTAGTAAAAATGTTCTGTTACAACAGAATTCCATCTAATAAAAGGAGCCCATAGAAACACCAAAATATAGAGAGAAAAGTACCTATATTTCAGAGACTGCTGTCTCTCTTCAGGCATATACCTGAAGTTAGAGAGACAGCAGTCTCTGAAATATAGTACTTTTCTCTCTATATTTTGGTGTTTTTATGGCTCCTTTTATATATATATATATATATATATATATATATATATATATATAT
>NC_061091.1:52497203-52517203 GCF_015104395.2 Macrobrachium nipponense
TTCTTTTAACAGAAATATTTCATTCGAGTTTTATCTTCTTGTAATTATGTGGTCTCATTTTTTTTCATCTTCAGTATTTTGATCTTTCTGTAATTTCACTCATTCTTCGTTTAATTTATTTTCTTCATTTAATGCTCTTGTGTTTGTGCTTTCTAGTAATTTTTGCTTTCGTTTATCGGCTAGTTCATGTAATTGGTGTAGGGGCCATCTGCATGAATACCTAGAAGGAAAACAAGGCATATGAGAACGAGAGATAAAACACACACACACACTCACACACACACAGCTTTTTTGCCCTGGTAAAGAAATTGTATCAAATCGAAGTTGGATTGATATTAGTGTTTTATTTTGTGAATTTCTTACAAATTTTTCGTGATTTTTTTTATATGTCAGCGCTATTTTTGGCACAGATGAATATAAATCGAAAGATTCTTAGCCCAGTGACTGATTTCTTTCTGTATTTCCCTTGACTTTCTCTTACATCTACCTAATGAACACCAGAATAATAATAATAATAATAACAATAAAAAGTGCATGGGAAGAAGGACTGATAAAACTAGACGAAGACCCAGAAACATACAGACAGGAGAATGACAGACAGAACAGAGACTGGCACAACAAACCAATGCACGGAAAATACATGAGACAGACTAAAGAACTAGAGGAATGATAACAGCGGCACAAGATCAGGTCCTAAGAACCAGATATGTTCAAAGAACGATAGATGGAAATAACATCTCTCCCATATATAGGAAGTGCAATACGAAAAATGAGACCATAAACCACATAGCAAGCGAATGTCCGGCACTTGCACAGAACCAGTACAAAAAGAGGCATGGTTCAGTGGCAAAAGCCCTCCACTGGAGCCTGTGCAAGAAACATCAGCTACCTTGCAATAATAAGTGGAACGAGCACCAACCTGAAGGAGTGACAGAAAACGATCAGGCAAAGATCCTCTGGGACTGTGGTATCAGAACAGGTAGGGTGATACGTGCAAATAGACCAGACGTGACGTTGATTGACAAAATCAAGAAGATAGTATCCCTCATTGATGTCGCAATACCATGGGATACCAGAGTTAAGAGAAAGAGAGAGAAAAAAATGGATAAGTATCAAGATCTGAAAATAGAAATAAGAAGGATATGGGATATGCCAGTGGAAATTGTACCCATAATCATAGGAACATTAGGCACGATCCCAAGATCCCTGAAAACGAATCTAGAAACGGCGCACATAGTAAGAAGAGTGATGGACTGCTAAGGAGGCAGGATGCAACCCGGAACCCCACACTATAAATACCACCCAGTCGAATTGGAGGACTGCGATAGAAAAAAAAAATTATTATTATTATTATTATTGAAAATGAATTTATTGAAAATATCAAACATAAGGAATACACTAAATAATAATAATAATAATAATAATAATAATAATAATAATAATAATAATAATAGTAATGTGCCTTAGTCAATATACAAAAGGGCAGAGTAACAAGGACTGAAGGGATAAAGCTACCAGAATGGGAGCAACATCAAACACATTAGATGAGACGGGATACAAATACTGAGAATAATGGAAGGAGGGGATATAAAACACCAAGAGTTGAAGGACACGATCAGGAAAGAATATATGTAGAAGACACAAGGCGATACTCAAGTCAAAACTCAACGCCGGAAATATGATAAAAGCCATAAACTCATGGGCAGTGCCAGTAATTAGATACAGCGCAGGAATAGTGGAATGGACGAAGGCAGAACTCCGCAACATAAACCAGAAAACTAGGAAACATATGACAATACACAAAGCACTACACCCAAGAGCGAATACGGACAGACTTACATAACACGAAAGGAAGGAGGGAGAGGACTACTAAGCATAGAGGACTGCGTCAACATCGAGAACAGAGCACTGGGGCAATATCTGAAAACCAGTGAAGACGAGTGGCTCAAGAGTGCATGGGAAGAAGGACTGATAAAAAGTAGACGAAGACCCCAGAAAATAAATAACAGAGACACGAGAATGACAAACAGAACAGAGGAATGGCACAACAAACCAATTCACGCAAAATACATGAGACAGACTAAAGAACTGGCCAGCGATGACACATGGCAATGGTTACAGAGGGGAGAGCTCAAGAAGGAAACTGAAGGAATGATAACAGCGGCACAAGATCAGCCCTTAAGAACCAGATATATCCAAAGAACGATAGATGGAAATAACATCTCTCCCATTTGTAGGAAGTGCAATACGAAAAATGAGACCATAAACCACCATAGCAAGCGAATGTCCGGCACTGCACAGAACCAGTACGGACAAAAGAGGCATGATTCAGTGGCAAAAGCCCTCCACTGGAGCCTGTGCAAGAAACACTAGCTACCTTGCAGTAATAAGTGGTACGAGCAACAACCTGAAGGAGTAATAGAAAACGATCAGGCAAAGATCCTCTGGGACTATGGTATCAGAACAGATAGGGTGATACGTGCAAATAGACCAGACGTGACGTTGATTGACAAAATCAAGAAGAAAGTATCACTCATTGATGTCGCAATACCATGGGATACCAGAGTTTAAAGAGAAAGAGAGAGAAAAAATGGATAAGTATCAAGATCTGAAAATAGAAATAGAAGAAAGGATATGGGATATGCCAGTGGAAATTGTACCCATAATCATAGGAACATTAGGCACGATCCCAAGATCCCTGAAAACGAATCTAGAAACGGCGCACATAGTAAGAAGAGTGATGGACTGCTAAGGAGGCAGAATGCAACCCGGAACCCCACACTATAAATACCACCCAGTCGAATTGGAGGACTGCGATAGAAAAAAAAAAAAATTATTATTATTATTATTGAAAATGAATTTATTGAAAATATCAAACATAATGAATACACTAAATAATAATAATAATAATAATAATAATAATAATAATAATAATAATAATAATAATAATAATAATAATAATGTGCCTTAGTCAACATACAAAAGGGCAAAGTAACAAGGACTGAAGGGATAAAGCTACCAGATGGGAGCAACATCAAACACATAGATGAGACGGGATACAAATACCTGAGAATAATGGAAGGAGGGGATATAAAACACCAAGAGATGAAGGACACGATCAGGAAAGAATATATGTAGAGACTCAAGGCGATACTCAAGTCAAAACTCAACGCCGGAAATATGATAAAAGCCATAAACACATGGGCAGTGCCAGTAATTAGATACAGCGCAGGAATAGTGGAATGGACGAAGGCAGAACTCCGAAACATATACCAGAAAACTAGGAAACATATGACAATACACAAAGCACTACACCCAAGAGCGAATACGGACAGACTTACATAACACGAAAGGAAGGAGGGAGAGGACTACTAAGCATAGAGGACTGCGTCAACAAATCGCAGAAACAAAAGAGCACTGGGGCCAATATCTGAAAACCAGGGAAGACGACGATGGCTCAAGAGTGCATGGGAAGAAGGACTGATAAAAGTAGACGAAGACCCAGAAATATACAGAGACAGGAGAATGACAAACAGAACAGAGGAATGGCACAACAAACCAATTCACGCAAAATACATGAGACAGACTAAAGAACTGGCCAGCGATGACACATGGCAATGGTTACAGAGGGGAGAGCTCAAGAAGGAAACTGAAGGAATGATAACAGCGGCACAAGATCAGCCCTTAAGAACCAGATATATCCAAAGAACGATAGATGGAAATAACATCTCTCCCATTTGTAGGAAGTGCAATACGAAAAATGAGACCATAAACCACATAGCAAGCGAATGTCCGGCACTTGCACAGAACCAGTACAAAAAGAGGCATGATTCAGTGGCAAAAGCCCTCCACTGGAGCCTGTGCAAGAAACACCAGCTACCTTGCAGTAATAAGTGGTATGAGCAACAACCTGAAGGAGTGATAGAAAACGATCAGGCAAAGATCCTCTGGGACTATGGTATCAGAACAGATAGGGTGATACGTGCAAATAGACCAGACGTGACGTTGATTGACAAAATCAAGAAGAAAGTATCACTCATGTTGATGTCACAATACCATGGGACACCAAAGTGTTGAAGAGAAAGAAAGGGGAAAAAATGGATAGTATCAAGATCTGAAAATAGAAATAAGAAGGATATGGATATGCCAGTGAATTGTACCCATAATCATAGGAACATTAGGCACGATCCCAAGATCCCTGAAAAGGAATCTAGAGGCCGAACTAGAGGCCGAAGTAGCTCCAGGACTCATGCAGAAGAGTGTGATCCTAGAAACGGCGCACATAGTAAGAAGAGTGATGGACTCCTAAGGAGGCAGGATGCAACCCGGAACCCCACACTATAAATACCACCCAGTCGAATTGGATGACTGTGATAAGAAAGCAAAAAAAAAAAAAAATTATTATAATAATAATAATATTAGTTATTATTATTATTATTATTATTATTTTTTTTTTTTTTTTTTTTTTTTTTGCTCTATCACAGTCCTCCAATTCGACTGGGTGGTATTTATAGTGTGGGGTTCCGGGTTGCATCCTGCCCCCTTAGGAGTCCATCACTCTTCTTACTATGTGTGCCGTTTCTAGGATCACACTCTTCTGCATGAGTCCTGGAGCTACTTCAGCCTCTAGTTTTTCTAGATTCCTTTTCAGGGATCTTGGGATCGTGCCTAGTGCTCCTATGATTATGGGTACGATTTCCACTGGCATATCCCATATCCTTCTATTTCTATTTTCAGATCTTGATACTTATCCATTTTTTCCCTCTCTTTCTCTTTCAAATCTGGTGTCCCATGGTATTGCGACATCAATGAGTGATACTTTCTTGTTGACTTTGTCAATCAACGTCACGTCTGGTCTGTTTGCACGTATCACCCTATCCGTTCTGATACCATAGTCCCAGAGGATCTTTGCCTGATCGTTTTCTATCACTCCCTCAGGTTGGTGCTCGTACCACTTATTACTGCAAGGTAGCTGATGTTTCTTGCACAGGTTTTTTTTTTTGGCTCCAGTGGAGGGCTTTTGCCACTGAATCATGCCTCTTTTTGTACTGGTTCTGTGCAAGTGCCGGGCATTCACTTGCTATGTGGTTTATGGTTTCATTTTTCGTATTGCACTTCCTACAATTATGTGGGAGAGATGTTATTTCCGTCTATCGTACTTTGAACTATCTGGTTCTTAGGGCTGATCTTGTGCCGCTGTTAGTCATTCCTTCAGTTTCCTTCTTTAGCTCTCCCCTCTGTAGCCATTGCCAATTGTCATCGCTGGCTAGTTTCTTTAGTCTGTCTCATGTATTGTCCCGTGCATTGGTTTGTTGTGCCAGTCTCTGTTCTTTTCTGTCTTTCTCCTGTCTCTGTATATTTCTGGGTCTTCGTCTACTTTTATTAGTCCTTCTTCCCAGCACTCTTTAGCCACTCGTCTTCACTGGTTTTTAGATATTGCCCCAGTGCTCTGTTTTCGATGTTAACGCAGTCCTCTATACTTAGTAGTCCTCTCCCTCCTTCCTTTCGTGTTATGTATAGTCTGTCCGTATTTGCTCTTGGGTGTAGTGCTTTGTGTATTGTCATATGTTTCCTGGTTTTCTGATCTATGGTGCGGAGTTCTGCCTTCGTCCATTCGACTATTCCTGGCGCTGTATCTGATTACTGGCACTGCCCATGTGTTTTTATGGCTTTTATCATATTTCCGGCGTTGAGTTTTGACTTGAGTATCGCCTTGAGTCTCTGCATATATTCTTTCCTGATCGTGTCCTTCATCTCTTGGTGTTTTATATCTCCTCCTTCCATTATTCCAAGGTATTTGTATCCTGTCTCATCTATGTGTTTGATGTTGCTCCCATCTGGTAGCTTTATCCCTTCAGTTCTCGTTACTTTGCCTCTATGTTGACTAAGCGCATTTTTCTATTCCAAACTCCATCCTGATGTCCCCAGATACAATTCTTACAGTCTGGATTAGGGTATCTATTTCCTTGATGCTCTTACCATACAGCTTGATGTCGTCCATGAACATCAGATGGTTGATTCTGTTGCCTCTTTTCTTGAGTTGGTACCGGCACCATCTCGTAGTACTTTTGTCATGGGAATCATGGTTTACTACGAAGAGTAGTGGGGACAGAGATCGCCCTCCCGGAAAGATCCCATCTCCTGATATTTACCTCTCGCTAGTCCTTATTCCAGAGCTTGTAAGTATTGTATTCCAGTTGCGCATTGTATTTTTGAGGAAGCTGATGGTATTTTCCTCTGCCCCATATATTTTCAGGCATTCTATTAGCCATGTGTGTGTGTCATGTCGAAGGCTTTCTTATAGTCTATCCATGCCATGCTTAGGTTGGTTTTCCTTCTCCTACTGTTCTTCATTACCATTTTGTCTATCAGGAGCTGGTCTTTTGTGCCCCTACACTTCCTTCTGCAGCCTTTTCGTTGGTGGGGGATGGGTGTCCTCCTCTAGTAGTTGTATAGCCCTTTTCACTGATGATACCTGTTGTAACTTCCACATTATGGTAGCAGGTGATAGGCCTGTAGTTACTGGCATATTTCCCTTACTCTTTGTCTTTTTGTACTAAGGATGTTCTTCCTGTGGTCATCCATTTGGGTGCTTGGTGATTTGAGATACAATGCTGGAGTTGTTCTGCTATTCGTGGGTGTAGGGCCTTGAAGTTTTTGAGCCAGTATCCATGGACTTCATCGGGACCTGGGGCTTTCCAGTTTGGCATTTTCTTTAGTTGGTGTCTGACTGTGTCTGTCGTGATGTATGTGAATCTTTGTTTTATTCTCCCTGTTTCTTCTCCTTGACTTCCTGGAGCCATGTTGCATGTTTTGTTGTGTGATACCGGATTGCTCCATATGTTTTCCCAGAGTCTCTTACTTGGTTCGGCTTCAGGAATTTCTGGGTGGTTGTCTTCCCTCTTAGTTGGCTGTATAGTCTTTTTGGTGGGTTCCGAATAGTTTGTTCTGTTGGTATCCCTTATTCCTGTTCATGTACCGTTGGATCTTATGTGCTTTGGCCTTAAGCCTCTGTTTTCACATCTTCTATGGTGCTGTTTAGTCCCCTCTCTTTGTAATTTGTATTTCTCGTTGAGTTCCTCCTTGTTTTTCTTGCTTCTTAGCCTTCCTTTTTTCTGCCATCTCTTTCAGTTTACTCAAGTCAGATCTCATCACCATGATTTGCTTTTCCAGGCGCCTTTTCCAAGAGGTTGCTGTTTTGGTTTCTGTTGGGTTGGTTGTGCTGGTGGTGTTGGTGTTCGAATCCCCATCAGTTCTGCTACTAATCTTGCTCCTGCATATGTCAAGTTATTTGTTTCTGTGATACTGGTGGTCTGTATTATGCCCATTATTTCATTGACTCACTTGTTTTCCTCCCTTAATTCTTGGTGTTGTAGGCTTTCATGAGGGGATCTTTGTTCTCTCTGTATCTGGCTCCATCCATTGTCTGATCTTTTCTACCCTTCCGTCCTCTCGTTACTTCGTCGGTGTTTCTTCGTGTGTCGTTGTTTGATACCTCATCCTCCCTGTCGTCTTCTGTGGCATCGTCTCTCAGTTCGTCTTCGTGTAATTCGTTGTCGTGTGACATTTCCCTTTCCAGTTCTTCTCTTTCTGTTGGGAGAGCCAGTTCTTTTTCTTTATGTTCCTTACTTGGTCTGCCAGCCTCTGCTCTGATTGGGGGTGTTATTCCTCTCATTCCAGATGTTGACCAATCTTCTTCTATATCCTCTCTCCGTCGGGTTGCTTCTGATGTAGCATCTCCATATTTCCTATTTTCTTCTCTTGTCCATTCTTCCTTTTTGCCTCTGTAGCTCCAATCTCAGGCTGTTGATTATTGTCGTTGTGGTGATCAGTTGCTGGATTTTGACGACCTTTTCCAAGTGACGACCTTTTTTCAAGTTTACTTTTTTTGACCGTCTTCCCCTTCAATTGGGTTGAATACCTGGTTGCCGGACGAAGCTCCTCTGTTGCCAGAGGTTCCATTTACGTCGTTTGTCGTTTATTCCTTCATTTCTTTTCCATCATTGCTGAGCTTTTTGTTTCTTATTAAATTATTATTATTATTTATTATTATTATTATTATTATTAATTTATTATTTAACCCCGATTATTATTAAAGGATTATTATTAATTTATATTATTATGATTAATTATTATTTAATAATTATAGATTATTATTATTATTATTATTATTTATTATGTAGTGTAATCATTATGGTTGACATTTTCAATAAATTTCTTTTTCAATTGTTTTTAGAATGAAAGACAGGGAAAATACCAAAACGGCCAAGACCACTGGGGATTTCAATCCTCGTCCTAAATAGGCACCTCTCGTATCGGACGGTGTTTGTTATCGCGGCGACATATGTTGCTTGCAGTAAAAGCGCGCATGCGCCGCTGAAAGGGACGTTTTGCTTCCTGGGCGTAATATGGCAAAAGTGCTTCTCGTTACCCAACTTTTACGATTCGCTTCAATTAGACTTTCGCCTCTGGTGTGGTATAGTCTTGCCTCGCTTTCGTTCTGAAGACGAGGAAGGAAGGAATTTTTATGGCCTGTATTTAGAAGATGACATGGTGCGTCTAGAGATTGTCTCGTACAGTCAGAGATTGTTTAGGGTGTTTAGAGATTGTGAGGTATGTTTACGGATTGTTTCAGTGTCTTTAAAGGTTGTTTAATCATCGCTGGCGTTTTGCGCATTCTCGTGGTTGAAGTTCGTGGCTCACGAATCGCAGTCGATAGAACAGAGGTTTGGATTGTAGATGATCAAATAATCCTAAAATATTCAGTACCTAAGTAAATACAATTTTGTTTAGCCCTTTTCTACAAAGTAAACAAAAGCAACCAAGCCAGCGCATTTTTATTGATAATTTAGATGTTGAACAATAAAATGCATACCAATTGAAGAGCCAAGAAGTCTCCTCATAGCTAAGGGAGAGGGAGAATAATCCAGCTTTTTTTTTGTGTGTGTATTGAATCCACCAGCTTATTTTAGTTCCTAAAGGACAGTATAGTGATCAGAAGGGAAATAGTATATTTTAGCACTTTAGCATCATCGCTTGTTTACGTGGTGTGAGAAGCAGTATTACCACCATAATGGAGAGAGAGAGAGAGAGAGAGAGAGAGAGAGAGAGAGAGAGAGAGAGACCCAAACAAGAAGTCCACGTCAAAACGGCATATGTGAGTGCACTTAGGTATTATCTGCCCTTTTACAACAGCAAAGCTTAGACTTTTCAAAGGAAAGGAAGAGTCATGGTCGTAGGCATGCCCTATTTATTCCTTCTTTAATTCAGTCGTTATTCAGTCCATTCCAAAATAACTCTAGGCTTAAGAATAAGCAGCGAAAGAGATAGACTTCACTGTGATTGACACACATCAGACTCGACCGTATTTCCTCCCTAATCCCTTTCCCTGTCTCGCCCATTCGTCTTCCTCCATTTTTCATTCGCAATTCTTTAGCAATCTAGAAAAAAACCCGTAGGGGGCTAATGCCGTCAGTGGACCTCTTGCGGTACACTGTAGGGATTACTTAAGGTTCTTTGCAGCGTGCCTTCGGCCCCTAGCTGCAACCACTTTCGTTCCCTTTACTGTACCTCCTTTCATATTCTCTTTCTTCATTTTACTTTCCACCCTCTCAAACCTTTGACTGTCAATTTCCGTTTCAGCGCTGAATGACCTCATAGTTCGCAGTGCTTGGCCTTTGGCCTAAATTCTGTATTCAATTCAATTCAGGAAAAGTAAATCCTGCTGGAATCTCCTCACGGGAAAATGATGATTCAGCACTTTAGCGTTTGAGGTGAAAGTCAGTGCTGTTCTTAGAAGTGGTTATGCTGTTCATCTTTTCGGTTCTTAGAAGTGGTTACGCTTTCTTCTTTCGGTTTCTTAAATTGGTTAAGCTGTTCATCTTTCGGTTCTTTAGAAGTGGTTTAGCCTGTTTCATTTCGGTTTCCTTTAGAAGTGGTTACGCCGGTTCATTTCTTCGGTTTTCTTAGAAGTGGTTACCTGTTTCATCTTTCGGTTTCTTAGAAAGGTTTTACGCGTTCATCTTTCGGTTCTTAAGAATGGTTTTACGCTGTTCATCTTTCGGTTTCTTAGAAGTGGTTACGCTGTTCTCTTTCGGTTTCTTAGAAGTTGGTTTACGGCTGTTCATCTTTCGGTTCTTAGAAGGTGGTTTACGCTGTTTTCATCTTTCGGTTTCTTAGAAGTGGTTTAAGCTGTTCTTTCGGTTTTCTTAGAAGTGGTTACGCTGTTCATCTTTCGGTTTTAAAGTGGTTACGCTGTTCATCTTTCGGTTCCTTAGAAAGTGGTTACGTTGTTCATCTTTCGGTTCTTAGAAGGTGTTACGCTGTTTTCATTCTTTTCGGTTCTTAGAAGTGGTTACGCTGTTCCATCTTTCGGTTCCTTAGAATTGGTTTTACCTGTTTCATCCTTTTCGGTTCTTAGAATGGTTACCTGTTCATCTTTCCGTTCTTTAGAAGTTGGTTTACGCTGTTCCTTTTCCTTTCCCGTTCTTAGAAGTGGTTCCGCTGTTCTCTTTCCGTTCTTAGAAGTTGGTTCGCTGTTTCATCTTTCCGTTTTCTTAGAAGTGGTTAACCTGTTCATTCTTTTCCGTTCTTAGAAGTGGTTACGCTGTTCATCTTTCCGTTCTTAGAAGGTTGGGTTACCTGTTTCATCTTTCGGTTCTTAGAAGTGGTTACGCTGTTCATCTTTCCGTTCTTAGAATTTGGTTTACGCTGTTCTCTTTCGGTTTCTTAGAAGTGGTACGCTTTTCCATCTTTCGGTTCTTAGAAGTGGTTAACCTGTTTTCTCCTTTCGGTTCTTAAAGTGGTTAACGCTGTTTCTCTTTCGGTTTCTTAGAAGGGTTACCTTGTTTCATCTTTCGGTTCTTAGAATGGTTACGCTGTTCATCTTTTCGTTCTTAAAGTGGTTACCGCTGTTTCATCTTTCTTTCTTAGAAGTGGTTACGCTGTTCATTTTTCTTTTCGGGTTCTTAGAATGGTTACGCTTGTTTCATCTTTCGGTTCTTAGAAGGGTTACGCTGTTCTTCTTTCGGTTCTTAGAAGTGGTTACGCTGTTCATTCTTTCGGTTCTTAAGAAGTGGTTACGCTGTTTCATCTTTCGGTTTCTTAATTGGTTTACGCTGTTCATCTTTTCGGTTTCTTTTTTTAAGAAAAGTTTGGGGTTACCGCTGTTCATCTTTCGGTTCTTAGAAGGTTGGTTACGCTGTTCTCTTTCGGTTCCTTTAGTTTGGGTTAAGTTGGTTACGCTGTTTCCATCCCCTTTCGGTTCTTAAATGGTTTACGCTGTTCATCTTTCGGTTTCTTAGAAGTGGTTACCTGTTCATCTTTTTCGGTTCTTAGAATGGTTAGCTGTTTCATTTCTTTCGGTTTCTTAAAGTGGTTTACCTGTTCATCTTTCGGTTCTTAAAGTGTTTACGCTTGTTCATCTTTCGGTTCTTATAAGTGGTTACTGTTCATCTTTCGTTCTTAGAAGTGTTTACGCTGTTCCATCTTTCGGTTCTTGAAAGGTGGTTACTCTTTTCAATCTTTTCGGTTCTTAAAAAGAGGGGGTTGGGTTTTACGCTGTTTCATCTTTCGGTCTTTAAAATTTGTTACGCTGTTCTTTTCGGTTCTTAGAAGTTGGTTTACCGCTGTTTCATCTTTCGGTTCTTAAGAGTGGTTAACGCTGTTCCATCTTTCGGTTCTTAGAAGGTGGTACGCTGTTCATTCTCTTCGTTCTTAGAAGTGGTTACGCTGTTCATCTTTCGGTTCTTAGAAGTGGTTACTCTGTTCATCTTTCGTTCTTAGAATTGGTTACGCTGTTCATCTTTCGGTTCTTAGAAGGTGGTTACGCGTTCATCTTTCGTTTTCTTAGAAGTTGGTTACGCTGGTTTCATCTTTCGTTCTTAAGTGGTTACGCTGTTCATCTTTTTCGGTTCTTAGAAGTGGTTACGCTGTTCATCTTTTCGGTTCTTTAAATGGTTTACGCTGTTCATCTTTTCGTTTCTTATAAGTGGTTTTACCTTGTTCATCTCCGTTCTTTAGAAGTGGTTACGCTGTTCGCTCTTTCGGTTCTTATTGAAGTGGTTACGCTGTTCATCTTTCGGTTCTTAGAGTGGTTTACGCTGTTCATCTTTCGGTTCTTAAAGTGGTTTTAAGCTGTTCATCTTTCGTTCTTAAAGTGGTTACGCTGTTCCTTCTTTCGGTTTCTAGAAAGTGGTTACGCTGTTCATCTTTCGGTTCTTAGCAAGTGGTTACGCTGTTCAATCCCTTTTCGGTTTTGAAGTGGTTACGCTGTTCATCTTTCGGTTCTTTAGAAAGTGGTTACGCTTGTTCATCTTTTCTGTTCTTAGAATGGTTCGCTGTTCTCTTTCGGTTCTTAAGTGGTTACCTTTCATCTTTCGGTTTCTTAGAAGTGGTTACTTCTGGTTCACTTTCCGTTTCTTAAAGTGGTTACGCTGTTCATCTTTCGGTTCTTAAGTGTTTTACGCTGGTTCATCTTTCGGTTTCTTAGAAGTGGTTACGCTTTCATCTTTCGGTTCTTAGAAGTGGTTTTACTGTTTTCATCTTTCGGTTCTTAGAAGTGGTTACGCTGTTTCCTCTTTCGGTTTCTTAGAAGTGGTTACGCGTTCATCTTTCGGTTCTTTAAAGTGGTTACGCTGTTCATCTTTCGGTCTTAGAAGTGGTTTACCGCTGGTTTCAATTACTTTCGGTTTCTAAGTGGTTACGCTGTTCATCTTTCGTTTCTTAGAAGTGGTTACGCTGTTCATTACGTTCCTTCTTAAGTGGTTTTAATACGCTGTTCATCTTTCGGTTTCTTAAAAGTTGGTTACGCGTTCATTCCTTGTTTCCGTTCTTAGAAGTGTTACGCTGTTCATCTTTCCGTTCTTAGAAGTGGTTACGCTGTTCCCTTTTTTCGGTTTTCTTAGAAGTGGTTACGCTGTTTCTCTTTCGTTCTTAGAAGTGGTTTACGTGTTTCCTCTTTTCGTTCTTAAAGTGGTTACGCTTCATCTTTCCGTTTCTTAGAAGTGGTTAACGCTGTTCATCTTTCCTGGTTCTTAGAAGGTTTGCGTTTTACTGTTCATCTTTCGTTCTTTGGAAGAAGTGGTTTACGCTGTTCAATCTTTTCCGTTTCTTAAATGGTTACGCTGTTCATCTTTCGTTCTTAGAAGTGTTACGCTGTTTCATCTTTTCGGTTCTTAAAGTGGGTTTACGTGTTCATCTTCGGTTCTTAGAAGTGGGTTACGCTGTTCTCTTTCGGTCTTAAGTGGTTACGCTGTTCATCTTTCGGTTCTTAGAAGTGGTTCGCTGTTCATCTTTTCGGTTTCTTAGAAGGTGGTTTACGCTGTTCATCTTTCGGTTCTTAGAAGTGGTTACCTGTTCAATTCTTATTCGGTTTTTGGCGAAGTGGTTACGCTGTTCATCTTTCGGTTCTTAGAGTGGTTACGCTGTTCATCTTTCGGTTCGAATGTGGGTACGCTATTCTTTCGGTTCTTGAAGTGGTTTAACGCTGTTCATCTTTCGGTTCTTAAAGTGGTTACTTCTTGTTCATCTTTCGGTTCTTAGAAAAGTTGTTACTTTGTTCATCTTTCGGTTCTTAAGAAGGGGTTATGCTGTTCATCTTTCAGGTTCTTAAAGTTGGTTACGCTTTTCTTTCTTTCCCGTTCTTAGAAGTGGTTAACGCTGTTCATGCTTTCGGTTTTCTTAGAAGTGGTTACGCTGTTCATCTCGGTTTCTTAGAAGTGGTTACGCTGTTCATCTTTCGGTTCTTAGTGGTTACGCTGTTCATCTTTCCGGTTCTTAGAAGGTTGTTTACGCTTGTTCATCTCTTTCGTTCTTAGAAGTGGTTACGCTGTTCAATCTTTCGGTTCTTAGAAGTGGTTTACGCTGTTCATCTTTCGGTTCTTAGAAGTGGTTCGCTGTTCATCTTTCGTTCTTAGAAGTGGTTACGCTGTTCATCTTTCGGGGTTCTTTAGAAGTGGTTACGCTGTTCATCTTTCGGTTCTTAGAAGTGGGTTACGCTGTTCATCTTTCGGTTCTTTTAGAAGTGGTACGCTGTTCATCTTTCGGTTCTTAGAAGTGTTACGCTGTTTCATCTTTCGTTCTTAGAAGTGGTTACGCTGTTCATCTTCGGTTCTTAGAAGTGGTTAACGCTGTTCATCTTCGGTTCTTAGAAGTGGGTTACGCTGTTCATCTTTCGGTTCTTAGAAGGGTTTTTACGCTGTTCATCTTTCGGTTCTTAGAAGTGGTTACGCTGTTCATCTTTCGGTTCTTAGAAGTGGTTACGCTGTTCATCTTTCGGTTCTTAGAAGTGGTTACGCTGTTCATCTTTTCGGTTCTTAGAAGTGGTTTGACCTGTCATCTTTCGTTCTTAGAAGTGGTTACGCTGTTCATCTTTCGGTTCTTAGAAGTGGTTACGCTGTTCATCTTTCGTTCTTAGAAGTGGTTACGCTGTTCATCTTTCGGTTCTTAGAAGTGGTTACGTGTTCATCTTTCCGGTTCTTAGAATGGTTACGCTGTTCATCTTTCGGTTCTCGAAGTGGGTTGCGTGTTCATCTTTCGTTCTTAGAAGTGGTTACGCTGTTCATCTTTCGGTTCTTAGAAGTGGTTACGCTGGTTCATCTTTCGTTCTTAGAAGTGGTTACCGCGTGTTCAAGGTCTTTACCGTTCTTAGAAGTGGTTACGCTGTTCATCTTTCAGTTCTTGGTAGAAGTGGTTACGCTGTTCATCTTTCGGTTCTTAGAAGTGGTTACGCTGTTCATCTTTCGGTTCTTAGAAGTGGTTACGCCTGTTCATCTTTCGGTTTTAGAAGTGGTTACGCTGTTCATCTTTCGGTTCTTAGATAGGTGGTACGCTGTTCATCCTTTGGTTTCTTAGAAGTTACGCTGTTCATCTTTCGGATTCTTAGAAGTGGTTACGCTGTTCATCTTTCGGTTCTTAGAAGTGGTTACGCTGTTCATCTTTCGGTCTTAGAAGTGGTTACGCTGTTCATCTTTCGGTTCTTAGAAGTGGTTACCGCTGTTTCATCTTTCGTTCTTAGAAGTGGTTACGCTGTTCATCTTTCGGTTCTTAGAAGTGGTTACGATGTTCATCTTTCGGTTCTTAGAAGTGGTACGCTGTTCATCTTTCGGTTCTTAGAAGGGTTACGCTGTTATCTTTCGGTCTTAGAAGTGTTTACCTTTGCATCTTCGGTTCTTAGAAGTGGTTACGCTGTTCATCTTTCGGTTCTTAGAAGTGGTTACGCTGTTTCATCTTTCGGTTCTTAGAAGTGGTTACGCTGTTCATCTTTCGGTTCTTAGAAGTGGTTACGCTGTTCATCTTTCGGTTCTTAGAAGTGGTTACGCTGTTCATCTTTCGGTTCTTAGAAGTCGGTTACGCTGTTCATACTTTCGGTTCTTAGAAGTGGTTACGCTGTGTTTTCATCTTTCGGTTCTTAGAAGTGGTTACGCTGGTTCATCTTTCGGTTCTTAGAAGTGGTTACGCTGTTTCATATCTTTCGGTTCTTAGAAGTGGTTAACGCTGTTCATCTTTCGGTTCTTAGAAGTGTTACGCTGTTCATCCTTTCGGTTCTTAGAAGTGGTTTACGGGGCTGTTCATCTTTCGGTTTTCTTTTAGAAGTGGTTACGCTGTTCATCTTTCGGTTCTTAGAAGTGGTTTACGCTGTTCATCTTTCGGTTCTTAGAAGTGGTTACGCTGTTCATCTTTCGGTTCTTAGAAGTGGTTTCCGCTGTTCATCTTTCGGTTCTTAGAAGTGGTACGCTGTTCATCTTTCGGTTCTTAGAAGTGGTTACGCTGTTCATCTTTCGGTTCTTAGAAGTGGTACGCTGTTTCATCTTTCGGTTCTTAGAAGTGGTTACGCTGTTTGCATCTTTCGGTTCTTAGAATTGGTTACGCTGTTCATCTTTTTTCGGTTCTTAGAAGTGGTTACGCTGTTCATCTTTCCGGTTCTTTAGAAGTGGTTACGCTGTTCATCTTTCCGTTCTTAGAAGTGGTTACGCTGTTCATCTTTCCGTTCTTAAGGACCGCTCTTTCCTCTTAAAATGGTTACGCTGTTCATCTTTCCGTTCTTAGAAAGTGGTTACGCTGTTCATCTTTCGTTCTTAGAAGTGGTTACGCTGTTCATCTTTCCGGTTCTTAGAAGTGGTTACGCTGTTCATCTTTCTGTTCTTAGAAGTGGTTACGCCTGTTCATCTTTCGTTCTTAGAAGTGGTTACGCTGTTCATCTTGTTCGGTTTCTTAGAAGTGGTTACGCTGTTCATCTTTCCGTTCTTAGAAGTGGTTACGCTGTTCATCTTTCCGTTCTTAGAAGTGGTTACGCTGTTCATCTTTCGGTTCTTAGAAGTGGTTACGCTGTTCATCTTTCGGTTCGTTAGAAGTGGTTACGCTGTTCATCTTTCGGTTCTTAGAAGTGGTTATGCTGTTCATCTTTCCGTTCTTAGAAGTGGTTATGCTGTTCATCTTTCGGTTCTTAGAAGTGGTTACGCTGTTCATCTTTCCGTTCTTAGAAGTGGTTACGCTGTTCATCTTTCCGTTCTTAGAAGTGTTACGCTGTTCATAATTGCCGTTCTTAGAAGTGGTTACGCTGTCATCTTTCCGTTCTTAGAAGTGGTTACGCTGTTCATCTTTTCCGTTCTTTATTGAAGAATTGGTTACGCTGTTCATCTTTCCGTTCTTAGAAGTGGTTACGCTGTTCATCTTTCCGGTTCGGTTAGAAGTGGTTACGCTGTTCACTATTTCCGTTCTTAGAAGTGGTTACGCTAGTTGGCATCTTTCGTTCTTAGAAGTGGTTATGCTGTTCATCTTTCCGTTCTTAGAAGTGGTTACGCTGTTCATCTTTCCGTTCTTAGAAGTGGTTACGCTGTTCATCTTTCCGTTCTTAGAAGTGGTTACGCTGTTCATCTTGTCGTTTCGTTTAGAAGTGGTTACGCTGTTCTCTTTCTTTCGCGTTTCTTAGAAGTGGTTACGCTGTTTCTTTAATCTTTCCGTTCTTAGAAGTGGTTACGCTGTTCATGCACTTTCGGTTCTTAGAAGTGGTTACGCTGTTCATCTTTCCGTTCTTAGAAGTGGTTACGCTGTTCTTATCTTTCGGTTCTTAGAAGTGGTTACGCTGTTCATCTTTCCGTTTCTTAGAAGTAAGGTTACGCTGTTCATCTTTCGGTTATTCTTAGAAGTGTTACGCTCCGTTCATTCTGCTTTCCGTTCTTAGAAGTGGTTACGCTGTTCATCTTTGTGGTCGTTGCTTAGAAGTGGTTACGCTGTTCATCTTTCCGTTCTTAGAAGTGGTTACGCTGTTCATCTTTCCGTTCTTAGAAGTGGTTATGCTGTTCATCTTTCCGTTCTTAGAAGTGGTTACGCTGTTCATCTTTCCGTTCTTAGAAGTGGTTACGCTGTTCATCTTTCCGTTCTTAGAAGTGGTTATGCTGTTCATCTTTTCCCGCCGTTCTTAGAACGTTGTTACGGCAATGTTCTTATCTTTCGGTTCTTATGAAGTGGTTTAGCGCAATGGTTCATCATTTCCGTTCTTAGAAGTGTTACGCGTTTCACTCTTTTCGGTTCTTAGAAGTGGTTACGCTGTTCATCTTTCCGTTCTTAGAAGTGGTTACGCTGTTCATCTTTCGGTTCTTAGAAGTGGCGGTTACGCTGTTCGGGGATCTTTCCGTTCTTAGAAGTGGTTACGCTAAATGCATCTTTCGGTTCTTAGAAGTGGTTACGCTGTTCATCTTTCCGGTTCTTAGAAGTGGTTACGCTGTTCATCTTTCCGTTCTTAGAAGGTTGTGTTACGCTGTTCATCTTTCGGTTCTTAGAAGTGGTTACGCTGTTCATCTTTCCGTTCTTAGAAGTGGTTACGCTGTTCATCTTTCCGTTCTTAGAAGTGGTTACGCTGTTCATCTTTCCGTTCTTAGAAGTGGTTACGCTGTTCATCTTTCGGTTTCTTTAGAAGTGGTTACGCTGTTCATCTTTCGTTCTAGAAGTGGTTACGCTGTTCATCTTTCGGTTCTTAGAAGTGGTTACGCTGTTCATCTTTCGGTTCTTAGAAGTGGTTACGCTGTTTTCATGCTTTCGGTTCTTAGAAGTGGTTATGGCGCTGTTCATCTTTCGGTTCTTAGAAGTGGTTACGCTGTCATCTTTAAGGTTCTGTTAGGAGAAGTGGTTACGCTGTGTCATCTTTGGGGCGGTTCTTAGAAAAGTGGTTACGCTGTTCATCTTTCCGTTCTTAGAAGTGGTTACGCAGTTCATCTTTCCGTTCTTAGAAGTGGTTATGCTGTTCATCTTTCCGAAGCCCGAATAAATAGGGAGGGACGGAGTCAGGAAGGGCATCTGCCTATCAAACAGGCTTTAGAGAGTAGAGGGATGGAAAAGATCAGTGACATTATGAGACAACTGGGATGGATGGTGGCCAGTGTGGCATGATTAAGCAAGAAGTGAACAGCTAGAGTAGGTGTCTAAGTATGAGTGCTCTAAACTGGATGTAGTAGGTGATGTGGATAAATATTTTGACTGCGGGATTCAAGATGAATTGAATAAGTGGATTGGGTATCAGGGACACTTTGCGACTAGAAAGCCCATGTCAGACTGGATGAAAAAAAAAAAAAAAAAAACTTGAAGATTTCAAAGCATTGTGTCTTGGGGAAGGTTGGTAACCCTATGTTCAGATCTCCCCATTCACATGTCAATTTCTCGGTCATCCTTTTGGCACCCATTGTCTGTGGAAGATTTCTACGCATTATTATTATTATTATTTTTTAAGATGAGAGGCTATTAGCACCCCCCCCCCCCCCCACCCCCCCCCCCCCCCCCCCCCCCCCCCCCCCCCCCCCCCCCCCCCCGTGTAGGCTGTATGCCAGGGCCGTCTGGCATTCTTTTCAAGTATTTACGGCTCCTACGTTTATATTGTCATTGGGAGCAACGGGCTATTTAGAAAGTAAGGTTGTTTTGTTATATGTTGAAGTTTGTGTTTTAGACCGTCTGTATAAATTACGTTACGTTTCTTATAAGTGAAAAAGAACTAATGGATTAACGGTGTGTAAGAAGGGACCTCGACCCTTTGAATGCATTACGCTGCTGTGTTGATGTATGAAGCAGCTAAAAAAAGTCAAACCATTTTATGAGCGGACTCCAAGACCATTTCCAGCTCTGCCAATTCTCCTTAACCCGGCTACCTTCGCTTCACTAAGAGAAGGGAAGAAAAATGACAAACTTGGAGATCTGGCATACTTTGTGCCATTTCTTCACTTGGGTCAGATCACTGAGACCCTTGGTCAAATCGTATAAAATGGGTCGAGATCATCTTCCGTATTCATGTCTCGCACAGCAAGCTTCCGTAAACACCATGGAGAGTTCCCCGCGGCGTGTCCTTCGTCCTGAAGAACGCGAAATGGCATACGTGTACAAGTTTTTTTTTAAATGGGAAAAAGCAAATGAAATTTCAAAGTTTGGAATCAATCAAGCAGATGCAACAAAGATATCAAAAGCAACTTTCATCAGATTAGTAAGGAAGCTAAAGAAACGGAAGAAGAATTTTGAGAGCTGGTTTTTAGGGAAAAGAAAACGAATAGATAAAAAAAAACCTTAACAAACGTGGACGATTTCGATCGATGCGTTATACGGCGAACTGTATTGGCTTTTTATGCAAAGGAAAGAAATTCCGAAGATAGACAAAGTTTTACAAGTGAAGGAAAATATTGGGTTTCGTGGTTACAAGGAATCATTTCGTAAAGTGCTGCATGAAGTTGATTTACAAAACATAAATAACGAAGGAAACTATTTAGAGGGACAGTACCAAATTAAAGAATTATCTACTTTGACCATTCAAATCTGGATAACAAGGGAATTAAACTACCCTTTCTCTTTATCTTAGTCTGCCCATCTAATAAAGAGGTCAAACCAGGTGTGGATTAAAATGGTCAGGAGGATCTGGCAACGTCGCAAATGGGCTCGGAGTCCGCTCGTAAATTGGTTTGATTTTTTTTTTTTAGTTTGTGTAGATTATATTATGATAGAGATTTTACATTATATTATAATAG
>NC_061091.1:52522203-52542203 GCF_015104395.2 Macrobrachium nipponense
TGGCTAGAAATATTTTCAAAGACCAAAATGACATTAAAAGGAAAAAAAGGAACTCTCCTAGGTAGTGACCCCAAGAATTTTTGGGGTTCCTCATCTAGGGATAATATTTCTTGGGAGTCAGTATTTTTTTTATATTTACAGTTATTTGTATAGGTTTTTATGGTCATCCCCAACGGGCTTAACCTAAACACGCCGCAAGTGGATACATACCGGTTTAAAACCCGGGGGAGTCACTATTTAGGAAAGTTAAAATCTGAGGAGGTCACACTCTAGGAAAGTTAAAACCCGAGGTAGTCACTATCTAGGAAAGATCCGAAAAGGAGACCTGCATCGAAAACAGAACAGGTGACTTCATCAGAATTCAGAACAGCCGCGAAGCATCAAAGTAGGAAAAAGAAAACAATCCCGTGATCCATTCACCAGCGCTGGACCGTATCCATAAATTAGGGCGGTTATTTTACGAGGCTGTGCGCTGAGCGCATTTTTTTTTTTTTACTGCGCCTCTTTGCGCTGCTTGAACGTTTAGCTTTTGCAATTATGTGGACTAGTTGCAGAAATTCCACTTAAAATGAATAGTAGCTTAGAATCTTGGGTTATCTGGTTTTGTTTTAACCAATTGGCTTTTCATTTTATATAAATACCTAAGAAAAATCATGTGGAAATATTAATTCGCTAAGAAAATTGTGATTTTTCATTTTGTCTAAGCTCTGATTAAATTTCCAGGAATATTGTTATCATTTCGTGTTTCATGCAATTTAGTTACTTAAGAATTGATACTAGTATTGTAATCAATTATGTTTTGTCTGGTGTTTCTTATGAAGTAAGATAACCACTATTGCTGAACTATTTAAGATTTTAAACATTGACGCTTGGTTGGGTTTTGTTATAAAAATCTGTAGGGAAGTTTAAAGTTCTGTGTGGAAGTTTAACGTTAAATTTATTTTGTGAAAATGCAAGAAGTTAAAAACATTTCTTGAATTGTTTATACCATGCACTCATACCCTAAGCTCGATTGAAGACATTGAACCGTCAGTCTGCATACTTACATAGGGGCTACTGGTGGTGGACGACGACGGAAGCCTAAATACGGAGTCTACCACACAATGCATATTTCGAGCACGAATTCGTCATTCAAATCACCATCTTGACTTGGGGTTACCGACCATCCCACCCCCAGGTGTCCGGAGGGTCTCCAGGGGATGTATACTGTACAAAAGACTTCTATTCAGGGTTTCATCCGTTTTTGAGGGTTGCGAAACCCCGCTTGGATCTTGGGACGGGTTGTCGAGAGATGCATCATAAAATGACCCCACTGCTGAGCGAAACGCCTCAGTGGCATGATCGGTATGGTCTTGGCGTGCCACCTCGGTGGCCGCTAGTTTCGATTCTCGGGCATTCCACTGAGGGGTTAAAGATGTGCATTTCTGGTGATATAAGTTCACTCTCGAAGTGGTTCGGAAGTCAAGTGAAGCCGTCGGTCCCGTTGCTGAATAACCACTGGTTCTACACAACGTAAAAACACCATACAAACAAACCAAGAAACAAACAAACTGCAGAGCGAGGATTATTGTGAGGAGTAGATGCACAATATTTCAGTTAGTTGTTATACATTATAATAAAGTAGCCATTTAATGTGGAATTCGTTCTATTTTACAGTCACTTTATATTGATTTTCAGATGGATGCAGTAAGGTCAAATGTTTTAATAACACAAGGGAACTTAATGGGGAAATTGTTGAAAAAGCGTTTGAAATATGTAAATATAAGTTCATTAGGCATATAGACAAGCGGGACTTTCAACCCAAATGCACCATTCTAGTCCAGACTCGAAGTCAACCCGACAAGGGGAAGAAATATAAGAATCTGATAATCATTCTCAGGCGCAGGCCGTTAGACTCTTCATTAGCATTCACGGCGGGCGTGCAAGATTGCAGCCTACCCGTTAACGCGGGGAATGCCGACGAACTGCACTCGCTGGGCGACTGGGTAAAGGTACATTCAGTAGGCTCTTGTTTTATGCATGTGTGAAAGTAGTCGCTGTAGTGCGATGGGTGCGTTTTGTCAGGCTATTCTGACTGTTAACTAGGTGTTATTAGTGTATATTAAGTAATAATTGGGTTCTTGTATAATAAATATATATATAGTATATATATTTATATAGTATACATTACGTATATATCGTAAATAATTAATAACGTGATAGATATATCTTTATATAGTTATACATTATATATGTAATATAATACACATTAGTATACATATATTGATATAATACTATCCATATATTTATTTAATTACATTTATATAGTTATATATATATATATAAAAATAGACATATATATATTACTATATATATTACTAAAAATACATACATACATACACATATATTCATATTACATATATAGTATTTATATATGCATATATATATTTATATATATATATATATATATATATATATATATATATATATATATATATATATATATATTATATATATTATATACAAACACACACACACGGTTACGAAGCCGGATATATCTGAATACGGTTGTACCTTAGACGGTCTATTACTGTAATTATACTTGTGTGCGTGTATTTGAATGACGGAAGTATGTATGCATGTATGTAATCAACCGGTGTGGGTGTGATTATACATTGGAAGCTATACTCGTAACGGGAAATGTGCAGTACATTCCGAAAACCAGATCCGTGAACAAAAGACTTTAGTACGTAAGCAACGGTTCATTAAGCAATGTTGAACAGCTCTCTCTCTCTCTCTCTCTCTCTCGTAATGACTGCGTTATTTACATCCCGAACAGAATCCATTAAAAGATTGCACTTATATTTTACTTACATTTCTCGAGTACCTTATCTCTCTCTCTCTCTCTCTCTCTCTCTCTCTCTCTCTCTCGTAATGACTGCGTTATTTACATCCCGAACAGAATCCATTAAAAAGATTGCACTTATATTTTACTTACAATCTCTCGTTACCTTACCTCTCTCTCTCTCTCTCTCTCTCTCTCTCTCTCTCTCTCATAATGAGTGCATTATTTACATCCCGAACAGAATCCATTAAAAGATTGCACTTATATATTATTTACATTTCTCGAGTACCTTATGCCTCTCTCTCTCTCTCTCTCTCTCTCTCTCTCTCTCTCTCTCTCTCTCTCTTTGTAAAGCAATAGTGATGAATGCATTATTTACATCGCAAACAGAATCCATTAAAATATTGCACTTCGATTTTCCTTACGTTTTTCGAGTACCTTATGCCTCTCTCTCTCTCTCTCTCTCTCTCTCTCTCTCCTCTCTCTCTCTCTCTCTCTCTCTCTCTCTACTTCCGCTTGCCTGTTGCTTAAGGAGGAGGATAGCGGTTGGAGAGTGTGGCAATCTTACCGACTTCTAGGCCCTCTGGCTATGTCTCCTTCCCCGTCGTTGTCGCTACTTTCGCCGTCTTCCTTATGGCGAACCAGCGACAACGGAGACAGACAATAACAATGACTGCCTATACTATGTACCACTCGGTCCCCTTTGAAGTCTAATTGCGGTGGTGTCGAGGGGCGATTGTTCATAAATCGTATATACATATGTATATATGTAGAATCTATTGGTCACTTTTTTGCCAGATGACATATGCAATTCATGAAGTTAAGAGGGTATTGTAGCTATTACAATTGCTTATATATATATATATATATATATATATATATATATATATATATATATATATATATATATATATATGAATGGTAAGATAATGTTCTGTTACAACAGAATTCCATCTATTAAAAGGAGCCCATAAAAACGCCAAAATAGGGAAAGTCAGCACTATATTTTTAGTCTCTGAAATATAGTACATACTTTCTGTATTTTGGCGTTTTAATGGGACTCCTTATGTTAGATATATAGACACAATAATATTGGATATAAATCTATTATAGACTATATATAATAATAATTATATATATTATAATATATATAATATATATACGTAAATACGTAAATTATTATAATATAATTTATATACATATAATTTTTTATATATATATATACTATATATATATATATATATATAATATATTCTAATAAAAGGAGCCCATAAAAACACCAAAATGTAGAGAGAGAAAAGTACTATATTTCAGAGACTGCTGTCTCTCTCTTCAGGTATATGAATGAGAAAAGTTTACAGAAAGGTGGTATTTATACCAAGAGATTCGTCCACAAGTAAGCCAATTTAGGTCACCCCCGCTGATAATCTTCCTTTAATCTTCTTAAGCGTTGGTTGAATGAACACTGCGTCGACGATGTCTGATGTCCAATTCCCTTTTGAGATGTTCATTACCTGCTTCTCTTTTATTAAGGCCGATTCCATCATTTGACTCTTGTACCGGCAGTTGCTGCTATAAATTACACGTGACATATTCCAGTTTATTCTATGGTTATGTTCATTTATATGATTGAAAATAGCCGAGTTCTTGTTTGTCATACCTAACTGACCGTTTGTGTTGTATTAATCTCTGGGGAAGTGATTTACCTGTAAATCCGATGTAAGATTGGTCACAGTCCTGGCATGGGATCTCATATACCCCCGAGTCTTTGGGCCATGTCTTTTGTTGGACGTTAATCAGGGATTTGGCTAAGGTATTTGGGTAGGTAAATGCAAAAGGGTTGGATTCTACCCAAGGGTGTGAGTTACTCTCTTAATCGTCTCCAGGTGGGGAATTTTTATTTTATTGTTGGCCAAGACAAAAAGAGTATTGAACTATTAGAGAAATTTAAAGTAATTAATCCTAAATTACCCTCTTTTATATGGTTCCCAAACTCACAAAGACAATCTTCCATTCAGACCCATCGTTTCATGCGCCGGAGCTTTCAATTACAAAATTTCTAAATGGTTAGCTGGCCTCCTTTCTCCTCCTTTTTTAGGCACTTTTTCTCCCAGTTCACATCAAACATTCGGAAGCACTTTTGTCACAAAAATTCAGAGAAGCACATATACCACTTCACAACATAAAAACTTTTAAGCCTTGACGTAGACTCCCTATTCACAAAAGTACCAGTACAGGACGTTCTTCAGTTTTTAAGGGAAAAATTATCCCCCTATTCAGATCATTTCCCTTTGGCACTTGACAAAATAATAAAGTTAGTTGAATTATGTGCATCTAATAACGTAATTTTCATTCGGGGAATCATTCTACAAGCAAAATTCGGGTGTAGTATGGGTAGTCCTTTAAGTCCTATTTTAGCCCAATCTGTACATGGAATACTTTGAAACTACAGTAATAAATGCAATAAAACCCAAAAAACAAAAAACATGCTTGTGGATGAGATACGTGGATGACATACTAACATTTTTGGATAATAAGTGGGGTATTTTAATGAATTCCTCTCAAAATTAAACGCATTAGTGCCCAGCATCAAATTTAAAGTTGAATGGGAAACAGACAACAAAATTCCTTTTCTTGATGTTTTAATAATCAGAGACACGACAGAATACAAATTTACCATATACAGAAAACCAACGTTCTCACTTTCATATATTCACTACTTTAGCTATCATGACAATACTATCAAGATAAGTCTAGCTAGCAACCTATTCTTAAGAGCCTTACGAATTTGTTCCCCAGATTTCCTGGAAAAAGAATTTGAACTAATTCGCAAGCAAACTCTCATCTTAAAGTATCCTGACCATATAATTGAGAAAGCAATTCAAAAGCAAACGTAATTTTCTACCGACCCCCTAAAGACAAGACCAGAGACACACCCAACAATAAAATAAAAATTCCCCACCTGGAGACGATTAAGAGAGTAACTCACACCCTTGGGAAATCCAACCCTTTTGCATTTACCTACCCAAATACCTAGCCAAATCCCTGATTAACGTCCAACAAAAGAACATGGCCCAAAGACTCGGGGGTATATGAGATCCCATGCCAGGACTGTGACCAATCTTACATCGGATTTACAGGTAAATCACTTCCCCAAAGATTAATACAACACAAACGGGTCGTCAGGTTAGGTATGGACAACAGAACTCGGCTATTTTCAATCATATAAATGAACATAACCATAGAATAAACTGGAATATGTCACGTGTAATTTATAGCAGCAACTGCCGGTACAAGAGTCAAATGATGGAATCGGCCTTAATAAAAGAGAAGCAGGTAATGAACATCTCAAAAGGGAATTGGACATCAGACATCGTCGACGCAGTGTTCATTCAACCAACGCTTAAGAAGATTAAAGGAAGATTATCAGCGGGGGTGACCTAAATTGGCTTACTTGTGGACGAATCTCTTGGTATAAATACCACCTTTTCTGTAAACTTTTCTCATTTCATATACCTGAAGAGAGAGACAGCAGTCTCTGAAATATAGTACTTTTCTCTCTACATTTTGGTGTTTTTATGGGCTCCTTTTATTAGATGGAATTCTGTTGTTACAGAACACCTTTACCAGTCATATATATATATATATATATGTATGTATATGTGTGTGTGTGTGTGTGTGTGTGTGTGTGTATGTATGCATATAAGTAGATGTTAGTACGCGAGGCATTATCTACAAGGTTTTGTAATCGCTTTTGTAAAATAATGGATTGTCTTATTGAGTGTTTATACTTTATTCGATGCCAGTTATCATTTTGTAACATTAAATATTTTTCGTTGTTGTTGTAGCTACAACAATCTGACGTTTGCGAAATGTTTGATAAAGTTGAAGTGAAAAGTAATCCTGGATTTATGTGTACACAATATTATGCTCAAGGTTTTAATGTCGCAAATAAAATCTAGTAATAACTTTGAGAAGGAAAATATTGACCAAAAAATATTTATCGCGAGAAACGAATGTTTTGAGCGAGGTGAAAGTGGAATGTTGCACCGGAAGATTTCTCGTTGTGAATTGTGAGTGTATTTGTATATAAAGATTTTATGAGATATAAAGGTTCTTCATTTTAAAATAAAGATAGGATTAGATGACGTGCAATAGGAGTTTAGCTGAATAAGAGGGAAGTGTAATGACAAGTGCAGAAGATTGCTGTAGAATGCAATAAATTATGTTCGTGTTACCATACATTGCTTTAATGTCGCTGCTTCTTCTGAATTCCTGAATTCCCCTTAGCAATAATGTGTAAGATTAATTGATATGAAATATTAACAAATATTTGTATTAAATTTTTCCCATTGTTTCGTTCTGCTTCTATACTTTAACTTCAGTATATCCTCGCAGATAGTATAGATAACTCTTGGGGATATAACATTTCTTATCATATAACTTTTCTTTAGTTGCTTATATACATTACTTCCTCCATGGAAGTTATGCTTTTTGTTCAGTTCGTCTGCGTCTGTCTGTCTGTCTGTGTGTTTATCTGGCCGACTGTCCTTATGTTATGAAGATTACTTGACAACCAATAAACATATGCTCTCTCTCTCTCTCTCTCTCTCTCTCTCTCTCTCTCTCTCTCTCTCTCTCTCTCTCAGTCAATAGTGATGACTGTATTGTTTACATCCCAAATAGAATCCATTAAAAGACTGGACTCGGATCTCTCTCTCTCTCTCTCTCTCTCTCTCTCTCTTCTCTCTCTCTCTCTCTCATTGCAACTGAATTGTTGTTTATCAACGCGGGAAAAGTCTGAATAACTCGAGCGTCACGGTCGAATTATTTTATTTTCAACTTTTTCAGTTTTTCGCCAGATGAAATATCACCGAAGTATTTGTTTAGAAAGCGTTACTCGAACCTCTCCCTGATGTAAGACATTACTCTTTGATGAATAATATATTCTTTCCTGGCATCGTAAATAATGCAGTTGAAGTACTGCCATTTGCAGACTGGGTTCGAAGTCTATTGTTCGCAATTCATTCCACATAGTTTCTCTGTTCCTTTTCGGGCCTCACGGATTTGGTCTGCTAAGGTTTGTTGCAGTTTTATGAACGTTCTAATTTTTAAAAAATAAGTAAGGGACGTTAAACCAGCGATCATTTTATTTCTTTTATCGGACGTATCGGAAATTTGAAATCCAGACGTAGGTTGTTTAATATTTAGGGCTTTTTGGGGTAGTTGTCCCGTTTTATTATTTCCAATGAATTAGATTAGAGCACATCATAGTATTACAATTACTACTACTACTACTACTACTACTACTACTACTACTACTAATAATAATAATAATAATAATAATAATAATAAAAATAATAATAATAATAAGAAGAAGAAGAAGACGAAGAAAATCCGAGTGGATCTTGTGTGTCCTCCCCGAGTGACAGCAGAATCGACATGACACAGCCACCTACCCCTGCAAACCAGTTTGTCCGCCCCAACTGGTGGCGGGGTAGGTATGGGAACGGGGGCTTAGGGAAGACATCCACCATCCTCCTGCAAACCTGTCTGTCCACCCCTGGTGGGGGCGTGGTCAGTAAGGGAGACAGCAGCGCCAGGTTCCAGCGCTTGTAGCGTGCCCCAACAAGCTTGTAATGATTAATAATAATAATGGTTTAACTAAAGATTGGTTATTACGAATGTAATCAGAGTAGTCACAGCATAACACTCCAATGTACTACTGCTTCTGCTATTATAGATTCACATCAACCGTGCCTTTGATATCTAAGCCAGTCCCTTATGACACTCCTGACTGGCTGTTGATAAGCCAATCACAGGGCTGGAAACTCAGTCTGTCGAGAGAGTTCACTTGGGCAGGATGTATATTCCACCTCTCCTGAGGGATATGCCTCAGGAGAAGTGGAACATACATCCTGCCCATGTGAACTCTCTCGAGAGACTGAGAGTTTCCAGCCCTGTGATTGGCTTATCAACAGCCAGTCAGGGGTGTCGTAAGGGACTGGCCTAGACGTCAAATGCACGGTTGATGTGAATCTACTATAGTATTAATAACGATAATTATAATAACAGTAATGGAAAATAAATTGACATTTTGTAAGTGAAGATTAACCAACTTCCATTTCAACAACGACAAGTCCAGATCGAGTTCTTATTAGACGACTCCATCATCCATTCTTGCGAGTTTCATGACGCTGCCAGAATCCTGTCAGGTCACGTTTTCCGCGGAACAAGACACTCGAGTGTCAAATTACCCGAAAAAAATGAGATTTCGCTAAAAGGGCCTCGTTTCTTTCCCTGGGTGTCGATGTGAGAACATCCCCGTTTTGGTATTTCTTGAATTTTCTTCCTTTCACGTCGCTGTGTCTTGACACTCAGAGGAGTCCTTAGGAATGCGGTCGGAATTCTGTTTTGAGTGTAGACGGGTTCGCGCCTGTGCCCACACGCACAGCTAGTGAGTGCTATTCTATTTAGAGGGGAAAGTGTATAGTACACACACCCATATGTATATATTTTATTATAATATATATATACATATATGTATAAATTGTATGTATATGTATTTGTATATACGTACATACAGTATGTATATAAGTATATATATATATATATATATATATATATATATATATATAGAGAGAGAGAGAGAGAGAGAGAGAGAGAGAGAGAGAGTGAGTATATATGGCTAGCAACTTCATCCCAAACCACCAGCCTAGAAACGGAAAGCTCGTATCTTCCAAAGTCACTCTGGCCTGGCCAAGAAAGAAAATTTTTTAAAGAAATAAACAATGATTTCGTATGTACGTATGTTGCCCATACAAATAATACAAGCACAAGCGTATCTTCACATACACTCACGTATCTGTAGCCATCGTTACCGTTGGATCTCTGCCGCGAAATTCTCGAGATGTACTAATATTTTAGGTTAGCTTAGGTTAGAGTATTCCAAAAAAGAAGTAATGGTAATTTGGGTGTGGGAAACATACTGAGATTTTTTCCAATTAGATTCTATGGTTAGTTTGTAAGATAAAGTGTACTGCGTTTTCTTTTTTCAGGGAAGGTACTTGGTCTCAGTTCGGGAATATTCTGCCGGGAACAATACTTGATTACAATAGTCAGCAACAATAGGTGCAATCACCTTGTCTGAGTGAACCAGTTCACCTGCACAATGAAGCCGCGTTCACACGTCTTTCTTAAATGATTTTCTTTTTTTCTTTTTGGACGTGCCTCTGTGACGTCGCAGATTCCGTGACGTCACTGATTGTTCACGGCTAGTTATCGGGTGACACAAAGGGCGTGACCTTTACGAACAAAGGAGGATTAGGTGTCATAGGATTGGACTTGGGATTGAGTAAAGGGCTCATGAGGCCGTCGGCTTCGCTGGTGAGAGAATCGATGGGATTTGGGATTGCGTCAAATATTCAGACTTCTACAAGTTCTGTGAAGGAAAAATGACTCGATTTGGGGCAGTTTTTTTAAAGCGTTGGTAGCCTCGTGGGCCCGGGGGTACTGGTTGGAATAATCAATTATGAAAACCTTAGCCTTGGCTGATTTGCTATAGAATAAATCCCGTCGCATGGATTAATATACACTAGTGTGAAAAAACTAAATCTGCTTCAGATGAAATTCTAGTGAATATATAGCATTTTTTCCTAAAGATTATTCGGTTAGAAAGGTAAGACTTTTTGTTATCGTTGCTAGTTGTCTGTGGACTTCAGGTATACACACTGAACTGGTAGTCTGAATATTGGCAAAGACCCGTCACTGGTTTAAATGTATTTTCGTTCTCACAGTGATGAAGAAGACGAGTGTCAAGTGCACGAACGTTTCTCTCAAATGTTACAAATAGAAATAAAAAATTGACAATTTCACTTTCCAACTTCACTCATGGATTACTTGTAAAGTCATTTAATTGTGTTACCTAACTGGAATTTGGTAATATTTTTCAAGGCTGCTCTCTCTCTCTCTCTCTCTCTCTCTCTCTCTCTCTCTCTCTCTCTCTCTCTCTCTCTCTCTCTCGTGTTTCATTAGAAAATGTCATGTTTCAGACCTCATATCGACCACCTGCTGATGCAAATTACTAGTTTTTTTTTTTCTGCTGGGGGGGGGGGGTCCATGGGAGAATATAGGAAAAGTAACCCAGATCATGTTCAGATTAATGGAGGTTTTGAAGATACTGGAATGGCTAAGAACTGGAGTATCTATCACCATCGTGAATTATGGAAGTTTAGGGATGTGGTAGTAGAGAGGAATGCTATTGTATCGTGTTATTATAGTCAGGAAGGAAGGAATACTTTTTATAATATTTAACCCGGATAGTCATCATCTCCAGACACTAGTCAGAAAATAGTTGAACTGTTGACGTAGATTTCTTTTATCTCTCTCTCAAATAGTTAAGTAAATAAACAAATGACTTATTTTTATATATCTGCACTCTCTGTGAAATAGTCAACTGACGTAAATAAACAAATGACTGATATGTATATCTCTGCACTCTCTGTAAAATAGTTAACTTGAGTAAATAAACAAATGGCTTATATTTGTATCTCTGCACTCTCTTTAAAATAGTTAACTTGCGTAAATAAACAAATGACTTGTATTTATATCTCTGCACTTTCTGTAAAATAGTTAACTTGAGTAAATAAACAAATGACTCATTTATGTAAATATCTCTGCACTCCGTTAAATAGTTAACTTAACCTAAGTAAACACATGACTTTTATATTTATATCTCTGCATTCTCTGTCAAATAATTAGCTTTTAAATAAATAAGCAAATGAATTAAATTTATATCTCTATACTATCAGTAAAACTATTAACATCAAGTAAATAAGGAAATGACTTATATTTATATCTCTGCACTGTCTGTAAAATTGTTAACTTTAAGTAAATAAGCAAATGACTTATGTTTACATTCGCCATAAATTCGGTAAATTAACTGATTCCAAGACACAACCTATACAGATTGGAAAACAGCTGACTGCTGTTTACAATTGGCATTCTATACCTGATGGAAAAATAAGACGACCACATGCTTCTTGGTTTGCTTTCAAGTGATAGCACACGTTCATGCATATCTTTAAAGGCTTCTTTGTCTTCAGCTTCGCCCATTTCTGTGTGTGGTCGCTGAGTCATCCTTCTTCCCCTTCCTTTGTCCAATGCATCTTTAGTAAAGTATGCAAAATAATTGTTTTAGACGAGGGAAGAAACCATCCATTCTGGTACAGCTGAAACGAACCTGGCTTTGGGGGCAAGTTTCGTATTACCGAATAATGTAAACAACAGAGTGTTTCCGATTTTATTGAGAGAATCAAGGGCAAAATACGCGTCTTTCCTGAAATAATGACCCCTAAGGGTTTTAACCCGGTATGTATCCACAACTGCGGCGTGTTTAGTACTGGGAATAACGGTAAAAACATAAACAAACGACTGTAAATATCGTAAAGGTAATGTCTACCAAGAAATATTAGCCCTAGATAACGACTCCCGAAAATCCTTTGGGATCATTATCTAGGGAAGATCCCAAAAGGCTCCCGGGAACTAAGAATATTCTAAGACTAAAAAGGCTAAAACAAGACATAAAAGGACAAGACATTCATCATAAGAGCTGACGTGTTGCAAACACCCTGTATACGTAAATCTCGTCTTTATCATTGCACAGATGATATTTTTGTTAATTTGGTAATGTATTTTTGTATTTCTGTATTTTTCACGCCTAATGAATCTCCTACAATACAGCGACCTCTAAACGGTTGAGATTTCTCAATGAATGCGGAGCCAACTCGCCCACTTGAACAGTCCACCACTGGAAAGACACCGGAGCATTTTTATTTTTTACTTTTTTAATTGTTCTTTCTTGGTTTTTTCTTTTGTTGGGAGGAAGTCAGGCGGGAAGGTTGTAGTAACGGGGTCAAAGGAATCAGTTGAAGAAGAAGATGAAAATGCAAAGAATAAAAGTAGAGGGAATGTTGCTTAGGATAACAGTATGTTTATTACTGTAGGAAACAGTTATCGTTTTGAGGCCTTGAAACTGCCATTCATATGAGGTATACAGGAAAGTAGCGTGAAGATCTTTGGCAATCGCAACAAAAAGCTGTATTTGTACTTCGAAGAGATCGTTTTTTCTTTATGGTCGAAACTTTGTCGACTTCGCAAAATTTTCTTTAAAGGAAAGAAAGAATAAAATAAAGTAGCTATTTGACTGTGTATACAAATGTAACCATCTGTAGGTGATATACATTTGAATTCTCTCCATATTTCAGTTTTCCTGTCTCGTCAAATCCTGAGCCTTTCAAGTGGCGGGTTTTTCGCTTAATAGGAGGTTGGACGTCACTTTTCTTTGGTTTTATGACTACGAATTATTATTTTGTAAACAATGCGCCTAAAGTAAAAGGCAGCATTTGGCTACCAGTATCGACGACGGCTTTTGCTCTGATAAGTAATGGTCGACGAATGAAGGAAAACTTCGCTGCGCATCCGAACATTCCTTTGTCTTTACTCTCCAGAATCACCTCGGAAGTCAACGACCTTTAAGCACAGCAATTATAACAACGAAACCGCAGGACTACGGCGTGCGTCGAAGTCTATATATATTAGCCTCCTCCTGGGAGGTGATGAAGAGTCTTCGGCCTCAATCAGCGCCCGGGATATCTTGGATAATGACAGCCGTCCCGCTGACGCTGTTAGATGGCGAAGCTTCCAAGATCCCGAGGATAATGGTTGCCCTCAGTCTAATGACACTGTTCGTCTACCTGTAGTGACGTCTGTCCATACAGAGGAGTTGGCTCTGATCAGATAGGCTGTAGGTTGCTTCAAGATGAGTAGTAGTTTAATGTTGCGGCATTCTTTTACGTGTTCGTAGGAAGCCCCGTGTGATGGCGCTGGCTCTTTTCTGAATTGCTGTAGAGAGCCTGTGGCGATGGCCTGAAATATGAAATACATTGTTGTTCGATTCTTGTCTCATCATCGCTCGACAAAACCTTTCGCTGCGTCTGTGTTTTCACGTCAGCTACCGTGCGTGTAAAGAAAATTGCAATGTAAGTGCGTAGTCACTTTTTAAAACCTTTTTAATATTAAATAGGGAAGAATTGAATTTTAAGTTTCATACCTGGAATAGGAAACCTTTTTAACTTTCCGGGTAAAAATATTAAATAGGGATGAATTGAATTTTAAGTTTCTCACCTGGAATAGGGCCAGCCTTTCCAGTGCTCTCCTATGGTCATCAGACATTTGAAAACCAATAAAAACATCCCTTCATTGGGCAGAAAGAAAGCTCCATAACTCGGTGCACTAGGCTTGAACTTCATTTATATTTTATTCATTTATTTTATTTTTTATTATTTTGTTTATTTTTGATGGAACCAAAGTGCGATTTTCCCCATGTGAGAGGGTCATTTTGATACTCGCAATCACGACGATGAGGCTCTTTCTCGAAATTTTCGAAGTTATTCATTGTCAAATTCCGGAGAAGTCATTTAATTGTACTAATAATAACGTAATTCTACATTCATTGTGCCTTTGCAATGGCAAGAAATGGTAAGTGAATACCTCACCTTAATAAATTACTCTGCGTACTTGTAAGTACAGAGGGAATTGAAAACGGAAAATTCATGGATCAGATGCTATCAGCATTACAGATGTTTTAAGTGTGAGTGTCAAGATGGCGTGTGCACTGAACAAGGAAACTACAATACCAGAAGCAATCCAGACCTGGACCACCGTGTTATTAGTGAAACTGAAAACGAAATCTACCAAAACCAAATCATTAGCTTGCATAGCTGGAGATTTAAAAAATGTCTTAAGTTATTCTAGACTAGGTGACTACAGACATAAACGAGTATGAAATGCGCCGAAGAATCGCGTTTTCTGTATGAGCCGCGGCCCGTGAAACTTTCAGCCACAGCCCGGGGGTGGCCTGTGTTATAGGTGCCAGGCGCACAATCATAGCTAACCGTAACCTTAAATTATATCAAAACTACTGAGGCTAGAGGGCTGCAATTTGGTATGTTTGATGACTAGAGGGTGGATGATCAACATAACAATTTGCAGCCCTCCAGCCTCAGTAATTTTTGAGATCTGAGGGCGGACAGTAAAAGTGTGGACGGATAGACAAAGCCATCTCAATAGATTCTCTTACAGAAGCTCAAACGAAAGAAAGGCTGACTCTGTCGATGTTAGAACCCACAGATGTTAGCGATGATGCGCGACTCCATTTGGGCAAAGTCGATGAAGGGGAAGGGGGGGGGGGGGGGTGACAAGCTGTCGATGAATATTGAACGCCAGTGCTCTTCCCAGTTATTAGTGACTGAGAGTCATCGTTAACTTCTTTCATTCCCTTTCGTTTTACACATGGTCGGAAAAATAAATATTAATTTGAAGGGGCCAATGATTGGGATTTTATATCTTTTTATTTTAGCTGTTGTGTCATTATAATTCGTTATAATTCCCTCGTTACTACATTTTATCTCTATATAAACAAGGCTGTTCTAAAGCCGAAACTCGAGAATAGTGTCCACGAAAGCACGGCTTTCCATATTAGGCTGGACAAGGTTTTGGGTCTCGACCAAAAAAGGTCATGAACCCTGGTCTACCACATCGGCAGTTCCTACCTGCATAACGTGCGTTCACCGTAACGTCCGGTTATCGGCTCATCGGCTCAGAAAAGGTTTGAGGTTTGTGAAGTGTTATGGTTTGCGGAGCCGTTATCGCAGCCCGACTCCGTCATCAGCGCATGCGCGGCTGGAAAAGCAAGCAGGGCCGACAGGTGTTTCTGGCCGGATGGCTGAAGGAGGACCGCTTTGCTTATTTCAATATTCAAGTTGCTGCTCTCTCTCTCTCTCTCTCTCTCTCTCTCTCTCTCTCTCTCTCTCTCTCTCTCCAGTCGTTGTCTTATAGACTTGTCTGTGAAGTGACTTGTCTCTATCAATTTTACAAAAAATTTTATCATTTCTGTATGGCAAGGAGTCTCAAATACACTGTCCTTTTTCTATTTCCGTTAATGTGACATTGCCATATCGTTTATTTTTAATCTTTGTCTGTATAGTTTATGTCACAGGAGCCTCATATTTTAACCAATCTTATGAATTCATATCCGTAAATAAAAAAAAAGCGAATATTTTAACCGAAAATATGAATATAAAATTATGGATCATAGTTATGACTGTTGAAAAACAGTTAGAAAAAAAAAATAAATATATATATTTTTTTCATTCTGGACCGTTATTACGCTGTATGTGATCTGCATGAATTTCTCCTGCACATTAACGCTAGTCTTCAATCTCGAGTTTATTATTTTCTCCATCAAACCAAGAAATATAAGTAGATGCCGTTCGAAATCCTGAATGTGCATCATTACATAGTAGCTCAACCATTGCTTGAGAGATGCCGTTGTACGTAGATAAATACCGTCTCTACAATCAACGGAGCTCGGGTTTGTCCTGAGTAGTCAGTCAGTTGCATCGTCTAGGTACATATTTTTGTTTGCTGTAAAAAGAAAACTATTGAGGTGGCTTTTTGTCTACCTGTCCACCCTCAGATCTTAAAAACCACTGAGGCTAGAGGGCTGCAAGTTGGTGTGTAGATCATTCACCCTCCAATCATCAAACACATCAAATTGCAGCTCTCTAGCCTCAGTAGTTTTTATTTTATTTAAGGTTAAAGTTGGTCATGATCGTGCATCAGGCACCGATAGGGGCCAACAACGCAGGCCACCAGCGGGCTGTGGTTGAAAGTTTAGTGGGCCGCGGCTAAACGTTTCATGAGCCGTGGCTGAGAACTTCATATGGCGTCATACGGTGTACGGAAAACTATTTGCGCCGAGAACAATAATGGAAATGAAGAACTCTTATGGTGCTTGTGTGATAGTCCATTTGTATGTGTATGATAAAAGTTCAGTGTGCCTTTTATTTTAGTCATTAATGCAGTCTCTTAAATTTGAGTAATTTTTTATTCTGAATCCCAAAGAGCCTTATTAGTACTTTGCATTGTTATGATAAAAGGGCTGTTCGTCTTTATTATATTCTCCTTTCAGCAAACTGTAGTAGGTCTGAATGTTATAGCAAAATGTTCCCGTTGATATTATTCAGGTTAATACTGAAATGAAAGTCATTTGTGATGAAAGATTCATAATCTTTATGATAAGGAGCTTTTTTGAACTCTTTCAGAATCAGCTGATGATGAAAGGTGTTAGTTCTTAAGATGATCTTTTTGGAGGTTCAGTTGTTTCCATTTTTTTAACAGAAAATGTTTTCCTAATTAAAATTTTACCCAATTTAACCATGTTAATATTGTGTATTCATACTTGTTTGCATTGCTCTCTCTCTCTCTCTCTCTCTCTCTCTCTCTCGTATTTTCAGAGGCACTTAAACAACGCCATTAATCTTACCTTTATCTTCCTCCTCCCCCGTACCCCACCAGGTGAGCATCGACCCCAGTGATGCCCAAGAGAGCGTGCTGACCGTGCCCAAAGCCGCCGAACCCCCGGGTCCTGCCCAAGCCGCCTTTTTGGGCCTGGTGCCAGGTAAGTGAGGGGTAGATATTAGACTGTTGATCGCAATCTTTATCAGGTGGTCGGTTAGTCACCTGTTGTCGAAAATCGGTGCGAGAAGGTATACAGTTATTTGAGCTTGACTTCGAGTTTACAGTATTAGAAATCAGTGTCGTGTTTGAATTAATATGCTCGGTCAGGCCCGGAACTGGTATCGTCGAGTTTGATGTTATTTGAACTGGTTTTTACTGGTTTCAGAGTTTGATGTTATTCAAACTGGTTATAAAGTTTAATGTTAACGTACTGGTTTCAGAGTTTGATGTTATTTGAAGTTATTTCAAAAATTATTTGAGTCTGTTTAAGAGTAGATATTTTAGATGACATGATAAAATATATATTGCAATTTAACTAGAGCATAGAACTCATTTGAAATTAGTTATTGGAACTTATATTAAAAATTCATTATTTGAATTGGTTTCATGATTTAGCTGTACCACTCCATATGAGAATTTAAAGTCTCCTGCAATTATCCCTGGGATTTTACAGTAATATGAACTTAAATCGTAAAATAGTTATTTTAACCAGTTTAAGGGTTTAAGATTATTTTAATTTGATGAAGTTATTCAGCAAATGGGATCGAAGTCGATAAATTTTGGAGTTGGTGTTGGACTATAGAATAATTTTCAGTGTTTTGATTGAAATCATTTACTCAGCATCGGTCTCAAGTGAAGCTGTAATTTAACTGCTTGCAATGAGCCTAGTAGATCCAAATATAACCTTATACATGATGAATTGTGGCGTGTATCATCTACATAGAATGCACAATGCGCTCATGTTGCCTATTTCTGAAGATAAACACATTTTTTAAAATAGATATTCTCCTTTTACAATTCTATCAAACGGCCAGATTGGTGACTCTGTTAAGTGAATAGGTCAGTATCTGTCTATCGCTATCTATCTACTTCTATAGGTTTGTTGATTTTTTTTTAGTTATCTATGTATTTCTTAGGCGCGAGAGTGGCCTGGTGGTTGCTGTTCAAAGGATAGTCGTAAGAATATATAACTTCGTAAGCTCCTGAGAGGAATTAAGTTGACAGATCCAGATAAGAATGATAATTTTAGACCTGGCACGAGAATTGAGCGTAGATGTCACGAGCGTTAACGTTGAGAGATCATTATAAAGCTGTCAGCATTAGATAAGTCTTTAAAAATATTGGTTTGTATAAAGTTCGGATTTTTTTTTTCTTCGGCCTGATGGCCGTGAATCCAACTATCAGATTCGGTAGCAAGTCCCACCACCTTGACCACTGCACAAATCATCGTCGGTTTCGTTGTGTGATGGGCGACTGCTTGTTTGTGCACAGAAAGAGAGAGAGAGAGAGAGAGAGAGAGAGAGAGAGAGAGAGAGAGAGAGAGAGAGAGAGAGAGAGATTTGATCTTTCCTTTAAAACTATTAGAGCGGGTAGAATTTTTAAACATATGAATTCTATTATTTTTGATAACTTTATGGAATTGAACAAATTTACTTTGTTCTGTGTTCATTCTGCATTTGTTAACAATATTGAAAAAAAATAAAAAATTTTAATGTCCATTTTGAGAACATTGTAAATTTTCAAAGGAAATCAATTCTTAATTATTTGTACACTTGAATTCACAGATATCTATTACATGTTATTAATACATGTTATTAATCGTATTCCACATATCTCAGCTTTTGCATATCATTTTGCCAGTAATGATAAAGAGAATGACCCTGAGATATGATGTATATATCTTAGGTAAACGTACATGTATTTCTGATTGATGAGGACACAGTCCATCTTACAAGCATTGCAATATGTTCACAGATCCCTTTCGTAACATTTTTGTTGCCATGCTAAGGTGCGTTCCACATTGCATGCATGTTTCACCATTTTCTTTCCTCTTTAATTGATGGTGTTCATGGAGATGTCGGTACTTCTATTTATCTTTGAATTTAGGTGGTATTGGTTGAGCTGTAAATTTTATTTCAACTCTCACTTGAGTATTTTTTTTTTTTTTTTTTTTTTTTTTTTTTGTGGAGTTGAAACTTTTCTTTCAATTTTGGAGGTGTTGAAGGTCCTTTTTGAAATTTTAACTGATTTTACTTACAACATTTTATAGAAATGGTCTTAGTGTTGTTGAAACTTTTCTTTCAACTTTTAATTGAAGCGTTGAAACTCTCTTTCAACTTTTAATTGAAGCGTTGAAACTCTCTTTCAACTTATAATTGAAGCGTTGAAACTCTCTTTCAACTTTTAATTGAAGCGTTGAAACTCTCTTTCAACATAATAATTGAAGCGTTGAAACTTTTCTTTCAACTCTTAATTGAAGCGTTGAAACTTTCAACTTTTAATTGAAGTGTTGAAACTCTCTTTCAACTTTTGATTGAAGCGTTGAAACTCTCTTTCAACTTTTAATTGAAGCGTTGAAACTCTCTTTCAACTTTTAATTGAAGCGTTGAAATTCTCTTTCAACTTGTAATTGAAGCATTGAAACTCTCTTTCAACTTGTAATTGAAGCGTTGAAACTCTTTCAACTTGTAATTGAAGCGTTGAAATCTCTTTCAACTTGTAATTGAAGCGTTGAAACTCTTTCAACTTGTAATTGAAGCGTTGAAACTCTCTTTCAACTTGTAATTGAAGCGTTGAAACTCTCTTTCAACTTGTA
>NC_061091.1:52549703-52552203 GCF_015104395.2 Macrobrachium nipponense
CGGACAACAAAAGGCTTCAGAAAATATTCAACATATAAAAACACCACAAGAACTTAACTGGAGATTTCAACGTCAGTGTAGGGAGCTATCTGGGACCTGTTTGACAACTTTCAAAAGAGGAGGGACACTCTTAGCCAGAGATAATGCTAGACAGAGAGGAGCTCAACAAAGCCTTTTTATAGAAAGCGTTCGGGAAAACATTTGTGGATTCAGTTTATATTTAGTTATTTCTTTTATTCAAAGAAAGAGAAGAGAGACTTTAGAAGCTCGATAGGAATTTCAGAGTTTGTGCTGATTTAAAGTAATTGGTTGTAAACACATTTCCATTATGAACAATTAGGTAAATTATAAAAGTACTCAAGAATTTAAGGCAGGATTTTTATCGATATATATTTGCTTTCAAGAGAAAACTATCGTAAAAACAACTTGCCTTCTCCCATTTTCGTGGCTAACCTACGGCGAGTAGTTTCCTTAAGGGAGATCAGAGTCCAGTGACCTGATACCCCTACAGGTAAAATGAGGGCGAAGGGTCATGCCATCCAGCGTGGCTACTACTGCGTCTTTCCCGTCATAATCATCGATTTTTTGCCAAACTATAGTATCTCTCTCTCTCTCTCTCTCTCTCTCTCTCTCTCTCTCTCTCTTATATGTATACTAACTTCCAAAAATATGCTAATACATTTTCTCTCATATATATATGTATATACGCAATAGGCCCTGCATGATCATTAACTTCCAAAAGTATGCCAATATTGACTGAATGAACAGCAAAACCTGCTCCTAGAGATGAGTGAGCACACGATGTCTCCCCTGGTGGACTGACAAGTCTTTGAGATATCCTAATCCTTGTAACTCTTGGATGCTGCTGCTTCTCTGCAGGACACGAAATTTGCATATGGTGTTCGACCATCGTAAGGTATTTTGGTCGTTATAGCTGGTCCCTTGGGATTGTGGTTAGTGTCGTGGCATGCCATTCAGATTAAGCCGGTTCGTGTCTCCCCCAAGGCGCTAGAAAAAAAAAATCACTGGCTTTGTATCAGGATCAGTTGCTGCTGCAGTGTAGGGTGTGCTATGGGAGGTTGAAACCAGCATTCTTTGGAAGCTGGAATTTTCAAGTCAATGGCCCCTTTGGTGTGCTTGTTCTATGTGAATAGGTTTCATCTACTAAAATGATAATAATAATTATAATGACTGTTTTTACGGAAATCATTTTATATAGAGTCTTCTCTATTCTTCTTTATATTTTCTTTTTATCAGCGTGTAGGTAGTGTATCAGATTTCCAAAGGACATGAAAAATTTTCTTGTTATTTCAGTTCTATCACCTCTGACATTTCAAACGCACACTGACGATTATTTTCAAAGAGTGAATGGATTGGCATACAAGTTACATGGGTATATAGCAAGTGGGGGTGGGTGTACAGTATCCGATACACCAACTACACGCTGATGTAAAGAAGATATTAAGAAAGAATAGAGAAGATTATATAAATTGAATGCCGTAGAAACAGCCATTATCTTTAATGCTACAGCCATTAGAGAAGGGCTGCTCCCTTATATAATAATAATAATAATATAGTGGAAGGGTAGTAGGAATAGAGGACCTCGAATTCGTTTGTTTGTACAATTTACGCAGTGCTCCAGGAATAAGAGTCCTTGTTGGCGTAAGGCCAATTTAATCTTAACAACGGTAACAACCGCGGAATATTATTGTAGTGGTTGTTAGTCGAATGAAGGTGGGCAGTACAGAGGTCGTCGTATATTTGTGTTTGTGTGTTACGTGGTTAGGTGATGTTCAGGTTATGCTAATGGGGTTGAAGGATAAGAGAAAGGCTGGCAGCTCTCTCTCTCTCTCTCTCTCTCTCTCTCTCTCTCTCTCTCAGTCATTTCATCTCCTCCTGTTTTTCTCCACGTTCGTCTTGCCTTTGTCTTTTCCTCTGTATGCACTCCATCTTACGAGGCTTCAGCAAATTCCGTTAATTGACATTTTTTTCATTCTTCTCAGTTTGGCGCCGTTGACCCATTATGGTGCGACGTTCATGTGTCATACATCTCAAGTGCTTAACTGTCCATGGAAAATAATCTTTCTCTCTCTCTCTCTCTCTCTCTCTCTCTCTCTCTCTCTCTCTCTCTCTCTCTCTAAACATTCATCATTCCTTCCTCTCGTTACCGGTTTTTGACCCGCGTACAAAAAAAAAAAAAAAATGAGGGCTAATATTTATCAATCTGTAAATTCTGCAGACATATTTTATTGCCTGAAATTGATCAACATTTTAATAAAAACTTATCATTCCGCATCTTTAGAAAAATTTATGTTTAATAAAAAAAAAAAGAATAATAATAATAATTTTCTAAGGGGTCCACAATAATAAAAAATGTTGCGAGTCCGTGTATAATTTTTAGAACTCGCAACATTTTTTATTATTGTGGACCCCTTAGAATATTATATACTCTCACGATAGAGTTTTTCCTAAACAGTAATAATAATAATAATAATAATAA
>NC_061091.1:52559703-52584703 GCF_015104395.2 Macrobrachium nipponense
AAAGCCGTTGGTCCCGTTGCTGAATAACCACTGGTTCCATGGAACGTAAAAACACCATACAAACAAACAATACATATATACATACATACATCATGTGAATATACCGTTTATTTAACATTCTCAAATCAAGCTTTTAACAGACCGAGTTTTAAAAGTGCAGTGAAAGGTTATTAAATGTGACAACGTGTTGGAATTTTTATGATATAAGAAACTTCAGAATCATCTGTATATAGACTGTCTGGGCGGAGAGAGAGAGAGAGAGAGAGAGAGAGAGAGAGAGAGAGAGAGAGAGAGAGACCCGCTGACAACAACCTTGGCTACAACCTTTTCACACCTTTTCTAAGGATTTTTTTTTTTTTGCGTGATGACCATCTTCACGATTATACTGATTTGTTCTGATGAATTATTATATGGACTGTCTGTACTTCACTGTGAAGGTGAAGGGTTCCCTGTTTCCGTCCTCGGCCATCGGCCATGACGTCGGGGGAAGAAGTTGAAAAAGTAGAAAGTACTACTAGTTTGTAATGGCATTTAGAGTCGATCTGTCTCTGTCTGGACATCTGATGGACTATTCCGGGTACAACAGACATTCTCTATCTCTCTCTCTCTCTCTCTCTCTCTCTCGTTTATGAATTATCAATCTTAAAAAATGCTACATTGCAAACTGAATTACTGCAGACGGCACTTTTGAATAAAAGTAAAGCTAAAAATCGTTACCTCTTCGCCTGTAAGTAAGAAGGAAATGCAAGGAAGAAGATGTTGCAGGGAAATATTACATTTGGTGATCGTAACATCATCGTCGTAGTCATAAAAGGAGCGCTCAAACATCCAGACGCCATCACAATCGCGCAATGAATCTCATAATTGCCATTTTTATGACATCATTCGAATGCCGTGCGGTATTATAAGATACCTCACGTAATATTATGAAAGGAGACTTGCTGTTTATAAAAACGAAGCAACACTTTCATATGGATCTCTTCTCGTTCCCATCCTAATTTTGAAAGCAGATTGACGGATTGGGAACGCAAAAAACAACGTAAGAAAAACTAACAAGTATTAAATGCGTCGAAGTATCTTCCCCTCAATCGAGTTTTCTGTACAGCGTATAATGCTGTAGAAACCTTTCAGCCGCGACCGATGAAACTTTCAGCCACAGCCTTGTGTGGCCTGTGTCCTAGGTGTCAGACGCACGGTCACGTGTTTATTTAAATAAAATAAATATTACTATGGGTAAAGGGGTGCAATTTGGTATGTTTCATCATTTGATGGTGGATGATCAACATACCAGTTTGCAGCGCTCTAGTCTCAGTAGTTTTCAAGATACGAGAGCGGACAGACAGGCAAAAAGACATCTCAATAATTTGACAGGGAAAAAAAAAAAAAAAAAAACATTTAAAAAGTGCTTGGGTGGAACCAAGTGAAAGCGAGAGTAACGTCGCAGTGGCGTGCATTTCGTGCATTTCTTGATGACCCACTTACCTCTTTGATTGGCAGGTGAATGGTCGGTTCATTGACGGAAAGAACGGACTGGGGAGGTTAGGACTCATAATGGGATGCCATTGTGTGTACGGAATAGGAGCGGAGTTTTTAGGAATAGTTTGCTCTGTTGCAAATCTTAGAGGAAAAACTAGAAGTCTGCGTTAAACTCATTAGATTTTAGTACGATTTTTAGTTATCTATATAAGAAACTTATTGAGATAGCTATTTGTCTGTCCGTCCGTACTTTTTTGTTTGTTTGTCCGCCCCCAGATCTTAAAAACTACTGAGGCTAGAAGGTTGCACATTGGTATGTTGACCATCCACCCTCCAATCATCAAACATCCAAATTGCAGCCCTCTAGCCTCGGTAGTTTTAATTTGATTAAAGGTTAAATTAAGCCATAGTCGTGCGTTTGGAAACGATATAGGTGCCAACAACACAGGCCAGCATTGGATCGTGGCTGAACGTTTCATGGATCGCGACTGAGTTTCTTGGGCCGTGGCTGATAGATTCATACAGCATTATACACTGCACAGAAAACTCGATTGCGCCGAAGAAACTTCTGCTCAATTTTTACTTGTTTAGTGTTGCAATAGATGAACTTTCTATATAACTATGCATAGTTACTTGATGATTTCCATATACCGCAAAGGATAGTCATTTCGGACGTATATTGTTAGGTTCAGCATCTAAGAGACTACACTCATTGTTGAGGAAAAGTTTTATGCAATGCACCGTGGGAAAAGTGGTTTGAGGAGCGCCCACAATGGCCTATTACGTCTAAACGCCTTTTTTATCTCTCTCTCTCTCTCTCTCTCTCTCTCTCTCTCTCTCTCTCTCTCTTTTCTTGAAAGTGCTGAGCAGAGAATGTAGAAATATAGTATTACTCTAAAAGAAACTATTTCAGAAACACTTTTGTCAGTGCTTATTTTGTGAGGCCTATTTCGAACTCGGATTAAAGAGTAGGGATGATTGTTGGGCCAACTGAAACTTGCAACCACAAATCGTAGCAATCTGCTTTATTTTAAAGAAATAAAAAGTCCCTCGGAGTGAGACAGAAACTGTGGCCTTTTCAGTGGCAGCTGATATAGCGAGGAGATTGCTTGCTTTACATGACGTCACATAATGCTCAGCGACGGTTTAGTTACAGCAAGAGATAACCAGATACATTGAATCAGGTGTCCCTTTCATTAGGCCCTATGACTTCATACGTAATGATAAGATATTGTAAAAACAAATACGAAGAACCAGATGATGTAATGGTCTTGTTATGTCTTCATGCTACAGTAATAACTCTCAGTCTTAGTTAGCGAGTGATTTTCGAGGATAAAAATTGCATAAGTTTTTCCTTTTAGTTAATCTTTGAATGGTGAATTTGATTGGAGTCAAATAATGAGCTCGCTTACCTTTGTGCAAAGGTGTACAAGAAAATTACTTTTATGTCATTCAGGTCGTTTAGCCCCATATTACAAGGCTCCTGGCGCTAGTACATTTTTTTTAGCTACACATATTTTGCCGTAAGAGGGTGTGGCTCCAGAAGGCTTATTCAAGCTTTCTCCACTCACCAAGTCTTTTGGGATGAGGTCGCAAGCCCCACACCCTCTTCTGTCGAAGCTTCTAGACAGCTACGGTCGATAACTACCGCGTACTTGGTGCATTGAGTATGTTAGCAATGGATTCTTCAGGGAAAATATCGGAGCCACTTTCCCATAGGGCGATGGTCCTTGGGTCTCTTGTGAGGCGCGATTTGAATCCTTCGAGTCCCGGAGACGAAAATATTTCTGTTATTGTTATTTTTTACAGAGATCTTTCACATTCACAATTACTGATCCTTGATCCCCTCTAACTTCCTAGAGCAACCAGATTCGCTGAACAGCAGCACCAATCTGCAGTCAATGCACATCGCTGTCGAACTTCTCAGTTCCAGAGGTCCTTCATTCCTCACACCATTGGACTGTGAAACTTCAGCCTCCCAGAGGAAGTCGTTCAGTTGGAACTTCAGAAGTTCAGGCGAAAATGCAACGCATCACTACCCTATTACTATTCTTCTTGTATCTTAATACATTTTTAATCTCTTTCTTAATTTTTTCCTTTTTTGACAAGTGGTATCTCGTCCTTCTTCATTTCCCTTTACTTTGTCTTACTTCTTCCTAATGAACGCCATAATATTCTTTGGAAGTTTGAATTTTAAGTCAATGGCCCCCGTGGGTTGTTCCATAGCAGGGGTGGCCAGACTTTTGGACTCCGAGATCTACTCTAAAAACCGAGACTTTTGCGATCTACCTACTACATAATCACATATTATTACGTGGGGGAAAAATGTCAAATATATAGTATATATATATATATATATATATATATATATATATATATATATATATATATACATACATAAAATTGCCTCACTTTTTATATATATATATGGGGACACAATCCCCACAATGATGTAAAAACCTTCTGTAGTTTTACAAAATATATATTTCTTGTACAGAACTTATAGCTTTCGACCATCAGCTCTGGTCTTTTTTAGTGAACAAGACCAGAGCTGATTTTCGAAAGTTATAAGTTCCTGTACAAGGAAATTTTATATTTTATAAAACTGCAGAAGGATTTTACATCAATGTGGATTGTGTCCCCATTTACTTAGGGGTACGACATAGTACCTAGCTTCTGCATATATATATATATATATATATATTTATATATATATATATATAATATATTATATATATATATATGTATATATGCTTGTGTTTTTTTGTTCGTTTATAGTAGTACTGTGGGGAAACGGCGATCGACCAAATCAGTGGCCCGCAGATCGTGATTGACTGTCTGGCCACCTCTGTTCCATAGGAATAGTTTCATCTACTGGATAATAATAATAATAACAGTAATAATAATAATAATAATAATAATACTGGAACCCAAGTGTTTAGCTTTCTCTTGTGACCTTCATCATCTGTTGGGTCATCGTAGCAGAAAAGCCGAAGACCACGAAATAAATCCCCCGGAGGAGCGAGGAAATGACTTAGGTAAGCATAAATGGTCTATGGGTGGAGTAAATACTTATGTTGTGGAGTAAGAGTATTTACCCCGAAGTACCGATTACGGAGGGAGATATAAAGTTGACAAGTGGTCACACCCCCCTCGAGGAACGCCTCGCAATATTGCCGGTTGCAATTTCAATGGTTGTCGTAACGAGTCATTTTATGAAAATGCTGTGTCGGTTGGACGGTGTGGGGGTGATGGTAAAGAGAGAGAGAGAGAGAGAGAGAGAGAGAGAGGCGAGGTTGCTATTGGGGTGTATTGAGGATAAACATGTAATAAATGAGCCGACTTTCCTTCGGCGGAATCGAGTTTTCTGTACATCATGTAATCAAGACCACCGAAAATGGATCTATCTTTCGGTGGTCTCGGTACAATGCTGTATGAGTCCCGGCCCATGAAACTAACCACGGTCCGGTGGTGGGCTGTCCTAATCATTGCCAGACGCACGACTATGGCAAAATTTAACCATAGATAACATAAAAGCTACGGTGGCTAGAGGGCTGGAATTTGGTATTATTGATGATTGGAGGGTGGATGATCAACATACTAATTTGCAGCCCTCTAGTCTCAGTAATTTTTAAGATCTGAGGGCGGACAGAAAGAAGTGCGGACGGACAGACAAATAGCCATCTCAATAGTTTTCTTTTAAAGAGAACTAAAATTGTTTCTTTGAACTCCACATTACAGTAGACAGCCGTTAAGATTGAGCGTTGGTGCTTCATCATTCTTCGTCCATTTCGTAGTAAATCTTGGGGATGATGTTGCTAAGACTCTTCCCTTCACTACCCTGGTGGGAGAGATCACAGGAGACTGAAGTGTTATAATATTGTAGGTGCCTTAATTTACTGTGTAGGGTAACAGTCACGAATGCTTTATTAGTAAACGGTGTTTAAGACATTACTACCTTGTTGGGGTCGATTTCAGGACACTCTTTGGTGCAACTGGGATGGTAACCACTGGACAATTGTGGCTCTCTCTCTCTCTCTCTCTCTCTCTCTCTCTCTCTCTCAATATATTATTATAATATATATTTATATATATATATATATATATATATATATATATATATATATATATGTATATATAGATGCCTACATACATACACACGCAACACATATATTTATATATATATATATATAATATATAATATATATATTACTTAACACTTACAAATTGTTCTATGCAATAGTCCAGTTACTAAAAGGACCGCATTCAGATTGGATGGTATCTAACAGAAAGTTGATAATGAGCACTGTTTGTTCCTGAAAGCTTTTAGATTTTTAAATAAATAACTCCCACTAGATACCATCCTGTTTCATAGTAATATATATATATATATATATATATATTATATATAATATATATATATACACATATATATATATATATATATATATATATATATATATATTATATATATATATATATGCATGATATATATACACCAAGTTAATCGTGCATTTTGTGTTTTCGTGAGATTTTCGACTATTCTTCGACACTTGACGACGGCGGATGTAATATATTTAATGCCTCACTTCACTTCATTGTGCGATTGTGTACCTGTATTACGCAATCCTTGCTTCGGTGGTTCCATCAGTTATATTTGCTCTCTCTCGTATTCGTCATTTGTTTGTTTGTTTGTTTATGCCTGGGTGCTTGCTTTCGCCTCTCAAGAAAACTACGTTGTCTACCATACAAATGCCCTGTCCGGGAATGCCCCGGCGCCTACATTGGTATGACAACGATGCGATTTTCCAAGAGGATATCCTGCCACGCTCAGGAAGGCGCCATCCATAATCATGCAAAAAACGTCCACAATACCAGTATAACTCGGAAGGACATTATTCCTAATATTGGTATTATCGATAAGGCAGCAGACACCACCGTCGCCTCCGCCTCTTAGAGGCCCTACACATCGGGAAGGAGGAGACCCAGCCTTAACACCACTCAAGAGACTTCACTCCTCCCGACGGTGGCACGTAGGGCGCTGCCCGCCGTCACCATAGAGCCGATCGAACGGAAGCCAATCATTGCGACCCCCTGCCCAATACTATGCTCCCAGTCTCCAGCGTCCGCACGCGAAGAGCAGTGCGAGCTTCCACCTCTGCAAGACGGCTTGACTCAGGGGACTTAATCCTCTGTTCAGCCAATGAAAACGCAGCGCCCATCAGACAGAGCACCTGGGACACAATAAATACCGCCGAACGACCCCATTTCCATTTACGGGCTGCTCTGTGAGCAAGAGCCCGTTGCTGGCACAAGGCCAGCTTAATCTTAAACAACAACCATTCCAATCAGTTCACGCTCACCTTTCCTTGAAAATGAACCGATGATACGGTTGGAAACGTTGGAATTCCATTACTAAGATTTGTTAATCACTTTTGTTATCATAACAATAAATTAGTATTTTTAGAAAACATTTCTTTAACCAGATATGAACATCGGCCAGCTATTAGCAAATATCAGCCCTGATGAGAAGAGAATAATAAGAAGAATTGAAAAGACCATATATAAATCAATTCCACTGATGCTGCCATCATCTTTACAAAACATGTTTAAGAGAGGGTCTCCTACCTTCATATTATTATTATTATTATTATTATTATTATTATTATTATTATTATTAGTTCTGCTTTATAATTTCAAGTTGCAAATATTTTATACATTAAACCTGCATTTTTATATACTTCTACAAATCTTTTTGTATTTTTGTTTTGAGCTCTAAGTATGAAATTCGCATTATTGTATTTTGTGTGAGATAAAGTATTTGTTATTATTATTATTATTATTATTATTATTATTATTATTATTATTATTATTATTATTATTATTATTATTATTATTATTATTAAGTTTGCATTCGCCCGGCCCTCCAACCAATATATCGTTTAAAAGGATGGCGTGCGGATCGGGAATTGGCAGGGTGGCAACAGCGATTATGGTCCTTCCGTGACCATATTGATAGAATGGTTTTCACACCCTTAAACGAACATGTCCTAATCATGCAGGGTCATGGGACCAGAACATTGTCACTAGATACGGTATGAGGTCATTGAGTAATGCCTTCAACCGGGATTACAGATACAGCTCTCTCTCTCTCTCTCTCTCTCTCTCTCTCTCTCTCTCTCGAATTTACATATACAGGATTTCATGATCATTGTTTGTTTTTTCAAAGGAAATGCAACTTTCAACCCATCTCATTTTCCACAGCACATTGCTCGGAAGAGAAATGAAGTGTTAGTAACAATAGCGTGGAAATGATGCTTCTTATTTTATTGCTTTTTAATGCATAGTGAAAAGTGAGCGGCTGTTTTTCATTTGATTTAATTTAAAGGGAAAATAAAGATGCAGCCCTGAAGGACTCATTGGGAATTTATAACCTTATTTATTAGAATATATATTGCGTTGAGTTACAGTGATGTATTAGCTTTTCATTGCCAATTTGTTATAGGATATATTTTACTTCAAGCCCTGATTCACATAAAGACGTATTGAGTGAATGCTAACTTTCTTGTTAGGAAGTATATTTCCCTTCGAAATCATACACATATATTTCAGAATTCTGGAACTTCATTGTATTTTTATTGGGAAATATATTGTATGACATCTGATTCATATACATACGATGTATTGAAATATAGCATTTCCTGGTGACGAGATATTATGGTAATTTCAATTATACACAAAGATACATTTAATTATTATAAAGAGATGTATTTCACTTGATATCTTACTCACATACGCTATGGTATGCTGAAATACTATTTACTTGCTATCAGGAAAGTTATTTGCTTTTGGCATCATATTCGTGAATTTTATTTGGTAAGATTTCAAATGCCTTGAGGAAACTGTTAATCATGATTGTAGAACGCAGCTCTCCTACCAAAGCATAGAGTTACAACAGAGTAGTAAAGAAAAAGTAAGTTTATCTTAGTTTAACCAGACCACTGAGTTGATTAACAATTGGTTACCTAGCAACGGGACCTACAGCTTATAGTGGAATCCGAACCACATTATATCGAGAAATGAATTTCTAGTCACCAGAAACAAATTCCTCTGGTTCCACGTTGGCCTAGCGGGGAATCGAACTCAGAACTACAGAATTGGTATGTGCTGACAGCGCCTGGCATAGCTTGGTGATCACCCGTCCAAGCACGGTTCTACCCCAAATATTGCTTAACCTTTATGACATATATATATATATATATATATATATAGATATATATATATATATATATATATATATACATGTATATATGTGTGTGTGTATATATATACATATATATAAGTATATATATATATATGTATGTGATATATATATATATATATACTATATATATATATATATATATATATATATATATATATTACGACTTCCTAGTTATTTGAGGCGATGATATTTTCCCACTGGCAATCACACAGTTAAAAGAAATCTGTCATATTAAGTTGTAAATGAAGTTTGGTCTATAGCGTTGGTTTGATTTAATTTTATTAATTATATCATTGACGTTTATCAGGCCTTTTCCGATATACATACATTGTCATATTATACTGAGAGAGAGAGAGAGAGAGAGAGAGAGAGAGAGAGAGAGAGAGAGAGAGAATTTCCAGCTCTGAATGGTGCACAAAGAGATATTAGCATCCACCACTAAAGAAAGGAAAGAAAATGAATTTGCTTGCATATGTCGTTTGCGGTATCGTACGTTTTCCTTCAGGCTATTCGACGAGATTGTTTGTGTATATATGATTCGTTATATATATATATATATAATATATATATATATATATATATATATATATATATATATATACACACACATATATATATCGCTCTAAGATACGGTGGTTACTAGTAACTGGAACAATAGAAGACTGTTGTAGGAGGAAGTACACATCATAGGTGGTCCTTAAAATACATTTATTGCGGCGTTTCAAAACACAAAGGCTTCATTTTCAAGCTATGAAGACAGAAAAAACAATGAAATTAACATTAAAGCGCTAAAATACAAAATACAAGTCAATTACAATATATATATATATATATATATAATTATATATGAATAAATATTATTTTATAAATATATGTATATAGTACGTAATATATATATATATATATATATATATATATATATATATATATATATATAGATATAATCAGATAGCATCATACACCCACAAACGAACAAACAATGAAGGCTTGTCGAACGCAGCATCAGTAATCGGTTAAGCGACGTTGAATAATCAGCTTCTACAAGGAAGAGCCCTGAAGGGAAATGTACAATCCCGCAAACGTTAATCTGCTTTAAAAGTATTGAGTTTATTGTCTTGAGTAACGTGTTTATGATACTGTGCTCTGGTGTGTGGTTTCAGTATGTCAGAGAATACGTGTTGTATGTGATATTCATTTGCATATATATATGTGTGTATAATATATATATATATATATATTATATATATAGATACCTATAGTGTATATATATATATATATATATATATATATATATATATATATATATATATAGAAAATGAGGTATTTTTTCAATGTAGACATTACTTAAGCTTCTTTGCAGCATCCCCTCGGCCCCTAGCTGCATTCCTCTTTAATTCCTTTTACTGTACCTCCGTTCATATTCTCTTTCTTCCATCTTACGTTCCCACCCTATCCCAACAATTATAGTGCCACTGCTTTAAGGTTTTCCTCCTGTTACACCTTCAAAACCTGAATGACCTTCTAGGTACCAGCCGTGGGCCTAAATCATATTTTTTTTTATTTTGTAATCTTTATTAATTTTCTTGTTATTAGTATATTTATATTTAGGCTGTGCAAAGATAGTTTTCAACTGTTATATAAAAATAATTATCTTTATTATTTTCAATAGTAGTAGTAAACTATTATTGCCCTTCATAATAGTTATCCAGTCTTATAATGGTTGGAATTTATAAATTACTGAGTAAAAATTATTATTATTATATTATTATTATGTTAAGGCTTGCGAACATCGTTTTTTACTGTAGCTATATCTAACATTGTTTTTTTTTTATTGTGATTGCGATTTATGCAATAAGAAATAATCGAATTATTATTATTATTATTATTATTATTATTATTATTATTATTATTATTATTATTATTATTATTATTTTTATTATTATTTTTTTTTTCTCTCTCTCTAGCAACACAGTCCTCCAATTCGACTGGGTGGTATTTATAGTGTGGGGTTCCGGGTTGCATCCTGCCTCCTTAGGAGTCCATCACTTTTCTTACTATGTGCGCCGTTTCTAGATCACACTCTTCTGCATGAGTCCTGGAGCTACTTCAGCGTCTAGTTTTTCTAGATTCCTTTTCAGGGATCTTGGGATCGTGCCTAGTGCTCCTATGATTATGGGTACAATTTCCACTGGCAAATCCCATATTCTTCTTATTTCTATTTTCAGATCTTGATACTTATCCATTTTTTCCCTCCCTTTCTCTTCAACTCTGGTGTCCCATGGTATTGCGACATCAATGAGTGATACTTTCTTGTTGACTTTGTCAATCAACGTCACGTCTGGTCTGTTTTGTCACGTATCACCCTATCCGTTCTGATACCATAGTCCCAGAGGATCTTTGCCTGATCGTTTTTCTTCTATCACTCCCTCTGGTTGGTGCTCATACCACTTATTACTGCAAGGTAGCTGATGTTTCTTGCACAGGCTCCAGTGGAGGGCTTTTGCCACTGAATCATGCCTCTTTGTGTACTGGTTCTGTGCAAGTGCCGGGCATTCGCTTGCTATGTGGTTTATGGTTTCTTTTTTTGTATTGCACTTCCTACATATGGGAGAGATGTTATTCCCGTCTAATCGTTCTTTGAACATATCTGGTTCTTAGGGCCTGATCTTGTGCCGCTGTTATCATTCCTTCAGTTTCCTTCTTTAGCTCTCCCCTCTGTAGCCATTGCCATGTGTCATCGCTGGCTAGTTCTTTAGTCTGTCTCATGTATTGTCCGTGCATTGGTTTGTTGTGCCAGTCCTCTGTTCTGTCTGTCATTCTCCTGTCTCTGTATATTTGTTGGTCTACGTCTACTTTTATTAGTCCTTCTTCCATGCACTCTTTAGCCACTCGTCTTCACTGGTTTTCAGATATTGCCCCAGTGCTCTGTTTTCGATGTTGACGCAGTCCTCTATACTTGGTAGTCCTCTCCCTCCGTTCCTTTCGTGTTTTATGTATAGTCTGTCCGTATTTGCTTTTTGGGTGTAGTGCTTTGTGTATTGTCATATGTTTCCTGGTTTTCTTTCCGATCTATGCTGCGGAGTTCTGCCTTCGTCCATTCGACTATTCCTGCACTGTATCTGATTACTGGCACTGCCCATGTGTTTATGGCTTTTATCATTTCTGGCGTTGAGTTTTGACTTGAGTATCGCCTTGAGTCTCTGCATTTATTCTTTCCTGATCGTGTCCTTCATCTCTTGGTGTTTTATATCCCCTCCTTCCATTATTCCCAGGTATTTGTATCCTGTCTCATCTATGTGTTTGATGTTGCTCCCATCTGTAGCTTTATCCCTTCAGTTCTCGTTACTTTGCCTTTTTGTATGTTGACTAAGGCGCATTTTCTATTCCAAACTATTGTTATTATTATTGCTATTATTATTATTGTTATTATTATTGTTATTATCATTATTATTATTATTATTAATTATTATTATTATTATTGTTATTATTATTATTATTATCAACAAGTTTAAAGAATGGAAAAGACTCCTTAACAATTCATTCCTACTCTGGGGACTGCCATTAAAAAAAAGCATACACACACACTCACAATGACCAAACGGAGGCAATATCAAATAATGTCAGCTCGATGAAGACAGATTTCCTAAACAAAAAGCGTTGAAAGTGAAGTTATGTTTAGCTTTCGTTTCAGCAGCCGACCTATTTAATTAAATGTTTGTTCTCATGAGAATCACATCACCTTTCTCCAGACTTCAAGTCATTACTACATTGGCTCAGTTCAGTTACAGTCATCCGATTGTAATGACTTGTCATGCTGTTCAGTTACGATAAAAAATTCTGATTGTAGTTCCAGTGACTGAATCTTAATATATCCAGTTCATTTCACTGACAACTTCAATTAGGTTAGTGTTCATTTGTATATTATATCGAGTTTTCTTCGTGGTGTTTAAATGAACCAATAGCTGCTTATTAAAGAAAATATGTTATATAAATAGTCTATACATATATAAAAGGCAATTTCTGTCTGTCTGTTCGTTATGCACACCCAGACTATGAAAGCTTAGGCTACCAAATTTTTACCATAGACTACCCTCCCCACCAGGAAGGTTTTAGTCAAAATCCGAAATTCTAACGGGGCCTTAACTCCTCTTTTTTATATATATATATATATATAACCCCCTCATTTTTTACAACTTTTGGAATTGACAGCAAACTCTTTGGATTTTTCACAACTTCTTTGGCTTGACAGGATCCCAAGTGATTATTTATTTTGAAAGTGATTGCATAATCCGCCCTGTAGGGGTTGTCATCACGGACGGCATGCTCCATTTTATCCCGAGCAACGCCGGGTACATCAAATACTATTTCCATAAATGTTATGTTATTTAGAAGATATATGAACTTGAAAATGATGCCGATGCATTGTTGAAAGTGAATATCTCTTAATTAAAAAAAATGTTTACCTAAAAATGTGGGAAAAATTATTGGTTTTATTATTTGAAAAAATCACTGACCGAGAGAACTAATTAGAAATGAAAATGCTAATTCCGGTGTAACGTTTAATCTGCTTGCAAAGCATTCAGTGAATTGTGTCATGCAACATGTTTATTTTATATCTTATTGCCAGTGTGCGTGTGTGTTTTTACTCAGTATGTCTGAGTGATATGTATTATATATAATTTTAGTTACGCTTCTAAACAGCCTGTAAAATTGTCACAACTTGATTAAATTACAAATACTTTGACTTCCAAACTGTCCATCTCTTTTCCCCATTATTTTTTAGTCGTAATATCTTTGTAAACCTTCTCTTTTCCTTATGTTATTTTATGTGTTCCTTGTATCATCTTTCATATCGTTTTATCTTGACACCGAAGTATCATCTTTCTCAACATCCTCTTCTACCTCAGTTATCTCTATCATTCTCTTTTCCTTATACAGTTATTATCGTCCTTTTCATTACAAAGTTCATCAAACATTTCGCCCACGCTTTTAACTTTTGTTCTCTCGCCTTTCATTTTGATTATTTGCGTCACTTATATTTTCCATTTTATGTTTATCTTCTTTATTGGTAATTATGTTAGCACCTTCTTCTTTCAAATTATTTTGATCTCTTCCTCTTATCCTTTTTATAACATTAATTGCTTTTCCCTGTTCCTCTACACATTCTTCTTTCCACTTTCTTATCTTTGTCACTTTCCTTTTTATCCCTTCATGGCCTTTCTCTTTGTCCTTTATTATCTTAACGATATTCCCTTTCCTGTCTTAGTCTTTATCAACTTAATCTTTTCACTAAATATCTTCATCACCTTCCCATTCCTCTTTGCCCTATATTGTCATCATCAGTTTTCTCTTTTCAGTTTATTTCACTTTTGCTTTCTCACTTCTCATTTCCCCTGTTACCTAAACACCTTTCTCTTCATTTTACCAGTCATTATCTCCTTCGCTTTAGTTTTTTATTTTCCTATTAGATTATTATTTACTACTTTTCTTTTTATGTCTCTTCATTACTTATTTACTTTTCATTTTACCAGTCATTATCTCCTTCGCTTTAGTTTTTTATTTTCCTATTAGATTATTATTTACTACTTTTCTTTTTATGTCTCTTCATTACTTATTTACTTTTTACCAATCATTATCTCCACCTCTTCAATTATTTATTTTCCTATTAGATTATTATTTACTACTTTTCTTTTTATGTCTCTTCATTACTTATTTACTTTTTACCAATCATTATCTCCTTCCCTTCAGTTATTTTTCCCATATTTCGCTTATACTTTACTTTTTCCTTTTAAATTTCTTAATTACTTATTTTAGCAATACATAATGATCGCTCCCGCAATTTGGTCTAAACTCTTATTTTTCCCTCCCGAACAGAGAGTTCAACCGCTACCAGCTGAGCCTGGGCGTGAAGAAGAAGGCCTCCCCACTCGTCGTCGACGGGGACGCCCGTAGAGAAGCCACCTTCGAGGGACTCGAACCCGGCAAGACCTACAACGTCTTCATCAAGACGGTGTCGGGAGCTGTCGCCTCTTGGCCCACCACGGGGAATGTCACCACAAGTGAGTAACCTCGAAGTCACTTCGAAGTATTTGATTTGATTTGTGCTTCGTGAGGGGCTCGTTGATTGGACACGCCCTTCCCCATCCTCTGAGAGGTGTAGCATCAATAAAAGATACATATAAAGTACTTATGAAAGGCTGAGTCACATAGTGGAACAACCCCACTGAGATAAGTATACTGGGCTTTAAAACTGAAGTAAGTGCAGTTTGAGCTAGACCTATATATTATATAAATCACATTTACACTTACATAAATAAGTAAACAAAAGGAATGATACCCTCTCCTAAAGGAACACTCGACTGAGGTTGAATGATAGTAATAACAATATGACAGCAGAAATTGTAATAATGATAACAGTAGTGGTAAATAGTACACATAAAGAAGTTCATTTATCACCCTTGGTTGGGCTAGTGGGAGGGTAGAATGTCTCGCGAACTGAGGAACTGATCTTGAGTGACAAAGGGGACGTTCATTCAGATACTAACTTCTGGTGGATGTCAACAAAGCTTTTGGCGATTTGTATATTCTTATATGTTTTGAGATCGTCATAATCTCTCTCTCTCTCTCTCTCTCTCTCTCTCTTATCTGTGTGTGTGTGTTTCGATTTTTGGAGGTTTTCAAGTTTCCGTGATTTGCTCTTTCACTCTTACCACCAAATACCATTTACTCTCCCTCCTCGAATATTAAAGGTTACAACTTTCGTAAATTATGGTTTCTCTTCGTCACTTCCAAATACCCAACCTCTCGCTTTCCCAGAAAAAAATAGAAAAAAAAGAGAGAAAAACTTATCACAACAGCTGTCTTTGGTCTTCCCTACTGGCGGTACAACTTCCTTTTTTTCGCTCGTGTAGTCCCAGCATCATCCGCGCATGCGTAGACTTATAAGACTTTTTAAATGACGGGAGAAACTTTTAATTTCTGTCCCGGAAAATTATATATTTTCTTAATTCCATGGCTCTAGTGTCATTCGGTTTAATTAGTGATTTCACGTGTCTAATTTTCTTCAGTCAATTGTTAAGTAATGAAACATTGTGGAGTAAAAAGGTTTTAGAAAATATTATTTTATTTATTATTATTATTATTTTATATTATTATTATTTTATTATTATTATTAAAAAATCCTCATAGTAGCACGAGTATTCAAATGGAGAAACAAATCCACAGTTATGTAAACATACAGATGTATATTTAAATTTAAAATTTTAAGGATAGTTTTAGATTTAAATATATTTAAACATTTACATAACTGTGGATTTGTTTCTCCATTATTATTATAATTATTATTCTGTTTAAAAGTAATTTCACAGGACCTTAAATCGATGCATTTATGTGTTGGTGACTTAAAGTCGTTTTGTAAGATTTTAATTCATGTTATTTCTGAATTTTTCATTTATTTTCCTTGTGCTGTAAATTTACAATAGTCATGTCCATCGTCTTAGGTCCTGAATACTGCACGTAGTTTAATGTCGATGTATTAATTCTAGCTTTGCAGTATTTAATGGGAGATTTCATATTTTAGACGAAATTTACCATTGAAAAAGCCACTGATATACAGCCAGTAATAATTCGGATACCTAACGCTGTTATATATCTCACGTAAGCAACAGTAGACATAACATGACAGCTCATTCAGGTGTCTACGACCACAGTTTTTGTCAAGAATGTTGGCAGTGCCTAATCGATCAGTCACTCAAGATGAACAGGGCGTGAAAATTGTATGCACTTATGGCGGTTTCCGCACCGGGTTAAAAATCTTAAAATAGTCAAGAATAAGCTCAGAGTTGCCACAAACATCACCAGGCAAGTGGCCGTGAGTTATAACGAGGCCCGAGAGCTATCAAAATGATTGCAGTGGTCATCACAGGCTGTTGATGATTTTCTAGTTTATATATAACTAATCTGGATGTTAGTCAGACTCTTTTAAATCGCCAATGTTTGCTCACTTGGTTTGTGATTCGATCCGGGCATGCCTCTCACCAGTCGACCTAAGAGTGAATGAGTACTATAGTAGATTCACATCAACTGTGCATGTGATGTCTAGGCCAGTCCCTTACGACTTTCCTGATTGGCTATTGATAAGCCAGTCACAGAGCTGGAAACTCTCAGTCTCTCTCGAGAGAGTTAACATAGGCGGGATGTATGTTCCACCTATCCTGAGGTATACGTTTGAAAGACATATCCCTCAGGAGAAGAGGAACGCACATCCTGCCCATGTGAACTCTCTAGAGAGACTGAAAGTTTCCAGCCCTGTGATTGTCTTATCAACAGCCAATCAGGAGCGTCGTAAGCGACGGGCCTGGACATCAGATACACGGTTGATATGAGTCTACTATAGTGTCAGCTGAGAGTCATAGGAAATAGATGGGGTGGGGTGGCATCATCTGGGAACTTACTAAGAGCTGGAAGGGCCTTTCCTTTTGGGCACATGCTCTTCAAAAGTTAGGAAAGACGTTTTGTGTTTATATATATATATAATATATATATATATATATATATATATATATATAATAGCCAGTTTAACACGTGATTCGTTCACCACATATCCCCCACAGGTGAAAAAATGAAAGACTAGGTGTAGGTCCTGACCGGTTTCAGCTTTATATCCAAGCCATTGATGCCAGTGGCTTGGAAATAGAACTGAAACCGGTGAAGACTCACACAGCCATTCTTTCATATATTTTCACCTGTGGTGATATATATAATGTATGTGTGCGTGTTTTTCGTTTACAAAAATATAGATTCCATGAAAAAAAAAAAAAACACTCAATGCTTGCAAAGCTTCAAAAACATTAATCGTCGTCCCGACTCCCTCTACTCCTCCAACCCCCTTAGATTAACGAAGAACGACCCATTATCCGTGTATATGAAAATCGTGGGAAGAGGTCATGCGAAGACCGTGACATGGCTCCGAGGCTCACATCCGTGAGAAACGGAATCCCTGGGATCTCTTCTTCTCCGCGTACGCTATGCATATGCATCTCCACGGAAGGTTCTGTATCGTCTACTCTACCTGTGTTTAAATGTACGTGCAGCGACGGTCAACTGACTGTTATTCATTCGATTGTGAAAGCTGTATATACATCAGTGTATAATTATGTATCTCAGCTGTAGTACATATATATATGGGATCTTTCCTAGATAGTGAGTAGCGACCCCGAAAAGTTTTAAAACGTTATGTATCTATCTTTGCGATCATCCCTTTGGGGATGATCGTGAAAACATAAACAAAAGACTATCAGTATTATAAAGAATAATGACCACCAAAAATATTAGTCCTAGATAACGACCCCCAAAACCCATGTGGTGGTCACTATCTAGGAAAGTTCACATTTATATGTTTGGGCAATAAGGTTTGGTTTTGAAAACATAGGTACCGTTGCAAGGAATTTCTACAGTAAATCCTATTTTAGTCTCATTTTCGAAGTCCACGTTTTCCGAAAAACATTCGGGCGTCTCTCTGCCTTTTTTTTTTTTTATTCCATGACTCACATGATCTTCCTGTTTTCAAGAGTTTGGTGTATCACTTTCCTTCCTTCTTTTTATTTGACGTCTGTGATGGGGAACGGGCCTTCTTAAGATTCTTTGCAGCCCAGGCCCGAATGAAACACTGAAAATAAAATGGAACGACGGACTTTCTTGCCTTCAGAGCGAAGAAAGCAGAAACGGGAACATATTTTCGCTCATTGACTCGTCGCAATCCATTGCTGCTCACAACAGACTCCCAAATCCAGTTCCAAGTTTTTTTTTTTTTGCATTTTTCGAAGGGTGGGGAGGAGGATGGGGAAGCTAGCCCTATGGCCGGCCATGCAACCCTTCCCCCCAGCCCCGTCCTTTGCACTATAAGATACCAACCTTGTCTGCTTTTTGCTGGTCTTCGAATCTCTATGCTGCGATAGTGGCGTTATTATATCAGTGAGGTTAGATAGAATATAGAATTTAGGCAAAAGACCAAGAACTGGGACTTATGAGGTCATTGAGCGCTGAAACGGAAACTGACAGTAAAATGTTTGAAAGGCGAAACAGGAGGAAAAATCTCACAGTTCCACTATGAATGAATTATTAGTAGAGGGTGGAAAATAAGATGGAAGAATTAGAATATGATTGGAGGTACAGCAAACTGAATGAAAGAGGTTGCAGCTAGAGGCCGAGAGGACGCTGCAAAGAACCTTCAATAATACCTAGAGTGTACTGCATGACGAGGATTATATCTGTGAGTGTGTCCGCCCAAATAGTGAATAAGTTTCAAGTGAAAGAATGCCTTTTATTTTTCAATCAAATTTTTCAGAATGATCTCGGTGAATAAGTCCAAGATGAGAGAGAGAGAGAGAGAGCGAGAGAGCCGACAAGAAGTTGAGAGAAGGAGAGAGAGAGAGAGCCAGGCTTGGTTTGGCAGAGGTTGAGCGAGCGTTTTACAGTTTGTGATACTTCAGCTTTTCTCGGAATCACAGGCTGCTGAACTTGAGTAATTTTTCTTTGATCAAATTCTAATCAACCGTAGATATGTAGTAGGTTTCCACTACCTCACTCATCTACGTGCTCTGGTGGATTACGGGCATCATTGCTTTACTTTTTGCCTCATAAGTCATGAGCGCTTAGCTGACATTCAGCCCCCTTCTTTTATTTGGGCATGAGTTCATCAACTCTCTTCTACTTCAGCTGTCATATGATTTCGCTTTTATGGTAGGAGGGTTGGGGTGGCAACCTGAGGCCTGGATATGAAAAGTGTACAAGTAAGCGAAGGAAGTGTAAAAAATGTAAAAGAAAGCTCAGGAAGTGTGGAAAAATGTAAAAGTCAGCGAAGGAAGTGTGGAAAAGTGTACAAGTCAACTAAGGAAGTGTGGAAAAGTGTACAAGTCAACTAAGGAAGTGTGGAAAAGTGTACAAGTCAACCAAGGAAGTGTGGAAAAATGTAAAAGTCAGCGAAGGAAGTGTGAAAAAGTGTACAAGTCAACTAAGGAAGTGTGGAAAAGTGTACATGTAAGCTAAGGAAGTGTACACACACGACTGGTAAAAGAGAGAACACTTCAGGCATTAGGGAAAACTGAATGGTTTTACATGAAGATCAAGTGAGGACAGCCATACTAATTTGCGTTCTATATGTTAAGGCTTCATTTCCGCTACTGATGTAAAAATACATCTAATGAAGAATAAAGGAAGCTTTTATTGCGAGCATGATTATGTCAGCAGTGAAATCCTAGTTGTATGAACGAACCCCTTAGTTAAACTTCACCTTTGTGCCAGCGGTGCTTAAGCTTCATTTTAATTCCTTTGCCAGAAACCCCTCTGCTTTCTGCTTCCGCAGCCTTGTTTTCCAGTAATATACAAAAGAATCCCCCCCCCCTCTCTCTCTCTCTCTCTCTCTCTCTCTCTCTCTCTCTCTCTCTCTCTCTCTCAAATGAATTGCTTGTTCACACGACATCATTACCGGAGGCCATGCGTGGCGTGGGATTATTTTTTAATCCGGTAATTGAAGTTCGCTGTCGAGAACAGTTACTGTTTTTTCCCCATGGATGAGATTCGTCATTCTGCGTCGAGTTTTGTCATTTTGGACATTTTACAGAATCGTCCTGAGGACTTTGAAAGGGAAATAAATAGTCTCCCGTCGCGAATCGGGTGGCATTTTCTGATTTTCTGTTTACTTGGGAAGCTTATCTGTCCACCGTTTGCTCATGCATATATATATATATATATATATATATTATATATATATATATATATATATATATATATATATATATATATATATATATTCACATGGCGTCGTGAAGGCCTTTATTAAGGAATCATAGAGATTTAAACTACCTGAGGTGATGAAGGACTACATTACGATTAATTTTCCACGTACGAAATACTATATCTTTTACAAGCTTTTTAAGGGGGCGTGATCACCTACTATAGCATGGTGATGAATATCGTTGTCACACCCAAATAACTTGAGATAATTGATGTTGTTGTTTGTCAAGGTTTATAGCACCTGTTACTTTGTGCAACACAGCCATTTTCCGTTGTACTATCTCTCCCTAGTATTAATGAAAAAATAAAGGAGCTCTCCTACAAGTTTTCATATCTGTTGTAAAAACCAGTCAGTAAACAGGTCGCGAAAGGTGAACCAGATAGCGGGCATTTAGTTAGCACCATTCGCATTGCAGAAGGAACTTGCCCATAGAACCCCTCTTCTCTCTCTCTCTCTCTCTCTCTCTCTCTCTCTCTCTCTCTCTCTCTCTCTCTCTCTCTCCCCGTTCCTTACTGGGACCTTCACCACAGCCGTTAATGCTCGAAAAAAGAAAAAAAAAAAAAACTTTCCTGACCCTTTTTGTTTGTGTGCCATTTGTGATTGTGGCTCCCATAGGACGGTAGTGCCGTCATTGCACCTCATGCGGTGAACTGTAGGCATTCCTTAAGGTTCTTTGCAACGTGCCTTCGGCCGCTATGGTAGATTCACATCAACTGATATTGACAGTAAAAAGGTTTGAAAGGTGTAACAGGAGGAAAACCTCAAAGCAGTCGCACTATGAATCAATTGTTAGGAAAGGGGTAAAGTAAGATGGAAAAAAGAGAATATGAAAGGAGGTACAGTAAAAGAAACGAAAGGGGTTGCAGCTATAGTAGATCCACATCAACCTTGCATTTGATGTCTAGGCCAGTCCCTTACGATGCTCCTGATTGGCTGTTGATTGACAATCACAGAGCTGGAAACTCTCAGTCTCTCTCGAGAGTTCACCTTTCCTGAGGTATACGTTTTAAAGACGTATCCCTCAGGAGCGATGGAACATACTTCCTGTCTATGTGAGCTCTCTTGAGAGACTGAGAGTTTCCAGCTCTGTTATTGGCTTATCAACAGCCAATCAGGAGCGTCGTAAGGGGCCTAGACATCAAATGCAAGGTTGATGTGGATCTACTATAGCTGCAACCCCTTTCGTTCTTTTTACTCTACCTCCTTTCCTATTCTCTTTTTTCCATCTTGCTTTACCCCTCTCCTAACAATTGATTCATAGTGCGACTTCTTTGAGGTTTTCCTCCTGTTACACCTTTCAAACCTTTTTACTGTCAATATCAGTTTCAGCATTGAGTGACCATATAGGTCCCAGCGCTTGGTCTTTGGTTTAAAGTTTATATTCTACTCTATAGTAGTGGCAGCTGGGCTCCTGTGTGCACCTGAAGAGTTGGAAGACCCAGCCGGCCAGCCCCCCATGGATGAGTGGAGATTCGTAAAAGATAAGGCACAGGAAATATACAAGATTGGCGAATTGTCACAGAGGCCCTTTGCGTCACATGGCGTTAGAGGCGATGATGATGGACATATTCTAAAGACCTTCCTCGTGACAACCAGTCATGTCGGTTCCATTTGCAGATCGAAAAATGAGATTCTGCTGTGTATACTTTTATCCGGTCACTATAAGGTGAATCCATTCGGGCGTTTTTCTCATAGCGGGTGATTATCTTTTGACCCTACATGCCCATCTAGCTCATCCTACTTTGAATGTTTCGGAAAAATGGAATATGTTGATGCGTTTGGGAACCTTTGTATTTATCGAAAGTCCTCCTGGGGAAGTGTATTGGGGGTATGTGTCGCGTCTCTGTCGCAGTGTTAGCCCTGTTCATCTCTCAGACTGAATGACCTGTGCGTGATTCTTGAACCCTTCGAGGAGGAACTGTGCGGGAGCTTATCTTAAGATCTGCAATATCGAGATATAATAATAATAATAATAATAATAATAATAATAATAATAATAATAATAATAATAATAATAATTTAATAATAATAATAATAATAATAATAATAATAATAATAATAATAAAATAATAATAATAATAAATTTTATTTTCAGCTTAAGGCCATATACGTGGAATATACAAAGAATAGACAATAACATACACTACTTAGATACATAGAATGACATGCTAAATACTAATTATAATAATAATGATAATAATAATAATGATAATAATTCGTTCCGAGTTTCGGACTTTAATTCGTCAATCACGCTGTAGTATAATCATCTGAACACTAGGCACGATCCCAAGATCCCTGAAAAGGAATCTGGAAAAACTAAAGGCTGAAGTAGCTCCAGGACTCATGCAGAAGAGTGTGATCCTAGAAACGGCGCACATAGTAAGAAGAGTGATGGACTCCTAAGAAGGCAGGATGCAACCCGGAACCCCACACTATAAATACCACCCAGTCGAATTGGAGGACTGTGATAGACCCCCCCCCCAAAAAAAAAAAAAAAAAAAAAAAAAAAAAAAAAAAAAAAAACCCCCCCCCCAAAAAAAAAAAAAAAAAAATAAAAAATAAAAATAAATGTTATTATCAGTTCAAGGCTATATACATGGAATATATAAAGAGACAATAACATACACGATCTAGATACATAAGATAACATGATAAAAAAATGATTAATCGGTAATATTCACACACTTGCTGAAGTAGTATAAAAAAAGATGATAATCAAAGTAATAGTAACAACAGTAATAATATTGAGAATAGTTTCGGTGAAGAGTTTCTAATACAGGCTGCCCATTTCTCCCTTTTTCACTCAAGAGAGATGTAATTGACAAATCTTAGAACGTTCTCGGAAATCGGCCTGTTCAGTCGTGTCAGTTAATTAAATCGCAAGAGGGGAATGTAAAGGCAAAAGTAAAAAAACAAAATAAACAATACGTTGGCCCTTAGGTAAACAACCTTCAAGATTTCTTGGAATTTCTTGGTCTCATTAATAAGTGGTATTAACTGAAGAAGGGGAAGTAAAAATAAATAAAAAAAAATCAATCAATGAATCATAATATTACATGGGTGTTTGATAACGATTATTTAGGGAGAATTAATTATGCCAAAAAGGTTTTACAATGGCAAACTTGGATTTAGGAAAAGTAACATCATATCATCACAGTCTTAAGCGATTCACACGGAAGTACGTCGCTTTTGGCCACGTTTGATAATTAATAAAATAAATGAAAGTAATGAACAAGGTGCGGTTTTTGTAAGGGGAGGGGTTTGGGAGAAAAACAACAATATCGTAATTGTGACATATTCACGCGGAAGTGGACTTGCTCCTTTGATCAAGTTAATTAATAGAAAGAGTTGAAGACAGAGAAGATCAAACAATAAAAAGGACAGAAGCGAGAGACTGAGAAACTTGCAATGGGGCAATACTTAGTCAGCACCCACACAAGTCTACCAGCGCCTCTGTAGCGTGGTCGGTATGGTGTTGGCGTACCATGTAGGGGCCGCGAGTTCGATTCTCGGTCATTCCATTGAGGTGTAAGAGATGTATATTTCTGGTGACAGAAGTTCACTCTCGACGTGGTTCGGAAGTCACGTAAAGCTGTTGGTCCCGTTGATGAATAACCATGGTTCCATGCAACGTAAAAACACCATACAAACAAACAAACAAACAGAATTCTACCGGTTTTTAACAAGGAGTGATAAAAGAAAGGTCAAGAATAAGGCTGGTAAAAAGAATTCAGAGGATAATTTTATTATTATTATTATTATTATTATTATTATTATTATTATTATTATTATTATTATATCAGTGGATGAAACCTATCCTCCTGGAACAAACACACCAAAGGGCCCACTGACTTGAAATTCAGGCTTCCAAAGAATGTTAGTTTCAACCTCCCACCGCAGACCCCACACTGCAACAGTAACTGATCTTGATACTGAATCAGTGATATTGCATCGCCCAGGGGGAGACGCGAACCCGCGACATCTGAGTGGCATTTCACGACACTAAACACTATATACCAGCGGACCAGCTAATGGAGGAAATATCTCTGTATAGCAACGATGGAAGCCATGACACTCGTAACGAATCACAAGGAGGAAGTTTGGCGTTTTAAAATGAGGCTTTTGATTAAACCAGGGAAAAGAAGAGTATCGGTTTATTTAGGAGATAAATCAAGCAATAGAAAAACTCGTCGGAAGAAAATTAAAAAAAAAAATCGAAGGAGAAGATTCCCACAGTAACCTACCTTCCTTTACTGAAGAGTATTCATTAAATGAAAGAATGGAAGGTGACGATATAAAAACTAAAAGAAGAAAAGTATATATAAAAAAAGCGACGTCTCAGACTATGCGAGAGTTGAAGTTCACCACAGAGAGAGAGAGAGAGAGAGAGAGAGAGAGAGAGAGAGAGAGAGAGAGAGAAGTAGAGAAGAGAGCAAGAAGTTCCCTGTCGGAGGTCGCAAATGGAA
>NC_061091.1:52589703-52672203 GCF_015104395.2 Macrobrachium nipponense
GGCTGCAGTTATGTAATGATGAATATATGCCACATGATTGTCATAACTTTAAGAACCAGGATGAACACCTCAAGGGTTCAATGGCCTATTATCATCATTAAAGTTTCAGGGTAAATTAATTTATAGCCCTTTGCTGAAGAACTTTTTTGTGTCTTAAAAAAAAAGAAAAGGCTTGCTCAGAAAAATGCCATACCCTACCACCATATAATTGTTCACTAAGTAGAATATTATTGAGACAAATCAAATGACTAGATATTCAACTAAATGAGTATTTTTATCTCCAGATCCAAATCCAGTTCGCAGTCTCACCATAGCAGACATGACCAATACAACAGTGACTCTGGCTTGGCAAACTCCTATTGAGTCCCTCTTCACTCATTACATTGTTAGGTAGGGGGAATGTGTTTCACCATCATTGTTGATCATACAAAACTGACACTGTAAATCATTCACAACTTTACATCAGCTGTGCCTTTGTTTCCAGCCTTTTCTTCCATTTAGTCCATAATAATGAAAAAAAGATGATGTGAAAGAAATCCACTTAATTTTATGGTAATTTGTAACTTCTTGAATATTTTGGAGGAATTTCTCTTCCAGAAATAGGACACCTGTGGTTATGATTTTGAGACCAATAAGGAACTGTCATTATGGCTGAAACAGCACTCCATGCTTTCATAGAATCTGATCATAATATTTTCAAAAGATGAGGTCTAGTGAAATAAGTTAAGAATGTTATCACCACATATTCTTGTGAATGTGGATATATTCTCATACATATCCTCCCTGTTAACTGGTTAATTTGCTTCCAAGTTGTTGACAATGAATTGGAGAGGAAAGTGTTTTAAGTGTGATCTTTTCTCTAACTGCTGAAGTAACTGGTTGAAGTGTAGCACTTTTACGCGTGCATGTACTATTCCATTCAGGGTAATCTGCCCGTTAACATAAACCTTGTCACGTACAGTATATTACACACTGGATTGTGTACAGATACGGTACAGTCATGTAATTTTTTAAAGTTCTGTCTCAGTTTTAGTAAATTGTACATTTCACCTTCATTTCCTCCTAGGTATCGAACAGTGGAGGCTAAAGACTGGCAAAGATTGCCTGCCATCAACACAACCAGAGCAGTTGTGGAGAACTTAGACCCAGGAGAGCACTATAGCATTCAAGTGAGGTCGGTTTCTCATCGCGTAGAAAGCTTTACACCCGAGGAAGTAGAGGCAACTGTCCGTAAGTATATGACATTGTGATACAGTTTTTAGTTAACTTTATGTCATCAGCTCTCATACAAGTACAAGTATTCAAAGTTTTCCATCTTATATTTTGATTCAAAGAACATTCTCGATTCTACTAGTATATATATTATCAGCCTCATCAGTGTTTAGTATTTTAGAATTCATGTTCCAATATAACAAAAATTTTAATATGGTCTAAAATCATTTCCAGCTCCAAATCCAGTCAGAGGCATTGTTCCACTTCAAGATTCAAAAAATATTACATTCGAGTGGCCGCGGCCAGAGGGTAGAATTGATTACTACACCTTTGTCTGGTGGAATGTAGACACTCCAGACAAAAAGGTATGATTCACCAGTGGTTTCCCTTCTGCCTGCTCTGTTTTTAAAAAGCATGTTGCAATACACTCCTGAAGACCTGAATTAGCCCTGGTCACTGACCAGCCCAAACTATATCCCCATAAATTTACACACAATGTGGATAATTAACTGACAGCACTACCAACGCTGCAGGTAAAATCTTGTCAAATGAGTTACCTGAGGTACCGTTGGCAAGGCTGCTGCAAATATTGGCCGACAGAGGTCAGAGGCCGACATCTCCAATTGTTATTAGTTCGCCAGTTTATCTGAGATTACGACTTTGGCCCGTTTCTTTAAACGTATTTTTCTCGTGGATTTAGCTTTATTGACTGGATTTTTGAAATTTTCTCCCAGTTTTGACTTTGGATTAGTACCTTGGACTCGCTGTGGATAAGTTAGCCAAGAAAACGTCGTCGTCTGAATTCCTGTCCACACTAGGAAACATTGTTTGCAAACTGTTTGCAAACATTGTACTTTTAACCGCATATTTGTTTCCCATCCAGAATGGGAAACATTTAGTATTTCTGTGTGTATATGTATATATACACATGTATAATGTATGTATGTATATATATAAATAAAGGTATAAGCCACAAAGGAAAGTAAAACACTGGGGTAGCTGCAAGATCTTTCGACTCACGTCTTTTACTTAGCAGACAGACTGACATACATGAGAAACTGAGATGACAAGGAAGGGTCGTATAAGTGACAGATAGGGATTATAAGATTAGTACCTAGAATCCAACACACCTGGAGAATTTGTAACTTTACCAAACAAGCATAAAAATGGGTACTATTTAAGAGATTTACAAAAAGATTAAGTCCAGCTGCTCAGACACAGGAACAAGACAATTAAAGGATAATACAGGGCGGCAATTGACCATATTCAAACCTTAGGTAACCAAAACCTTATTCATAAAACATATTAAACACACATATACAAAGAAAATATCTAAGCGGCAACTAATTTGTATTTAAGTCTGTGATTGTATCTTTGAGGTCATTCTTAAACATGTTACAAATACAAGGGTCTAAATGAAACAGGCCATGACTAATATTAAAATTACAATGAGAAGTAAGTTGTATAATGGCAATTCTAAAAGATTTCGTGATAAGACATCTTTTGATCTTGCAATTACTGAACTACCAATCCAATTTATCTGGTGGCTCTTTTCACTTAAATGAATGAATATTGCATTAGATGTTTGCCCAGTTTTGACAGAATATTTATGCTGTTTGATTCTTACTTCTAACCCCTTGCTCGATTGCGCGAGATAAAAGGAGGGGCAGTCCATACATGGAATTTTATATATTATGTTGTTGCATTCCCTGAGGCCATTTTTTTATTAACATTTCTTTTAGTGTGAATATTACAGGAAAAAACTATGTTAACCTTAAAGGATTTTGACAATAATTTAATGATTTCAAAGCTGTTAAAATAAGGCAAACTGAGGTTTGAATGTGGTCAATTGCCACCTAGTATTATCCTATAATTGTCTTGTCCCTGTGTCTGAGCAGTTGGACTTAATCTTTTTGTAAACCTCTTAAATTGTACCCATGTTTATGCTTGTTTGGTAAAGTTACTAATTCTCCAGATGTGTTGGATTCTAGGTACTAATCTTATAATCTCTATCTGTCACTTATACGACCCTTCCTTGTCATCTCAGTTTCTCATGTATGCCAGTTGGTGTGCTAAGTAAAGGACGTGAGTTGAAAGATCTTGGAGCTACTCCAGTGTTTCACTTTCCTTCGTGGCTTATACCTTTATTTATGCATTTATCACATTCCAAACTTTCATGATTCGGCTGTATATATATATATATATATATATATATATATATATATATATATATATATATATGTACACTGTATGTATGTTTTTTATATCTATATCTATATACATATATAGTATATATGTATGTATGTATACATGTATTATGTACATATGTATCTCATTTGCTTTAATTCAATGCCAGATAATATATTATTATATATATATATATATATATATATATATATATATAGTATGTATGATGTGTGTATGTATACGTGTATTATGTACATATGTATCTAATTTCAATTCCGCCAAAAGCAAGTCAACTTGACACGCTCCTTTTTCTAAAAACTTCCACACGATCGCTTTTTCTTTTTCTTATCCCTCCACGAGTGCATTAAAATAGCCAGGTAGAATACAGAGGCTACTGCACTGACAAGCATCCTGACAACAACTGAGGTCTGGACAAAAACATTGTTTGGAAACTGTTTGCAAACAGTTTGCAAACAATGTTTCCTAGTGTGGACAGGCCTTGTTAGTGCTTCTGCTTCCACTTCATCTACAGCTTCGACAACCGAGCCTTCTACTGCTGGAGATGTTGGTGCTCATCGGTCCTGCATGTCCTGCAAGGGTAGGATGAGCACCCTCATACATGATCGACATTGTTGTCAAAAAATACGTGTAGTACAACTTTTTTCTCGACCTGAGTCCGCCTCTTGGGCGCCAATTCATAGTTCTACGCCACTCAGTTGGTGGCAAAATGCCATGGCTCTCTCAGTAATTATGAAAGTTGCTGTGCTTTTTATTACATCGAAACCATCGAGCCAGTGAGAGTAGCTACATTCCCTTTGATGAGATTGAAATTACTATTGCAGAATCATAATAAATTGGCAATGACATTCCTAAATTGTAAGTTAATGGCTAACTGGCCAACCAGGTAGCGGGAGAAGTCACGTCTCCTGTCCTTCTCGCTACAGATCCGAGACCGTGCAGACGTCCGTGCGAACGCTCCTGTAATTTCGCGCCAAGATTAAGGCTTCCACCACGAGGTGGTTGTGATTTGGTTGTTTAATTTCATGTCTGTAGCTAGGGCCTTAGAAGCTTGTTAATTAAGATGTAACTACTCTTAGTGACAGTGAGAGACGTTATTATTCGTGTGTTAGAGTTCATTTCATTGTAATTATTATGTGACCGCGTGGTCACCCTAGAGTATCGAACATGTATTGGGGCAAGAAGCCTACGTGGTTCAATTGTTGTTGTTAATTAGTAAGTAGCCATGAAATAGTTTTTTTTTTTTGTAATAAAATTGTTAAGAAACTAAACGGCCTTAATTCTGTAATCCTTGTATCTGGGCTGGAAGGCACATCCAGTGACACAGGTCGTCGAATAAATTGCGACATTAAATTTGGTCCTTCAAGTAACCGGATAGACCTAAGCGACCAGACTCAGAGCAATGACAGTCGAATTATGGTCTTTAGTGCTACTGCTAAGGCCACTCACAACTGCCCTCATACCTCCCAGAACGAGGGGAGGAGATCAAGATTTGTTGATCATAGCTAATTTTGTTTGGCCATGTTGAGGGCTGCTGTGAAGCAAGAGTCTACCAGTACAAGATTGGCTTAATCATGACATCCACAGCAAGCGGGCATGTCAGAGTAGCCAAGAGAACTAACTCTAACCTTGTAAAACATCCCTGAAACGTAACTTAATAATTTGAAACCAGTCTTTCCAGTAAAGTAACTTGTAAGAATTGTATCCTCCCTCACCTACAAAATGGCAGCCACTCTTGAGACCCAGATAGACTCTCTCATAGTCTTCCTGACCGCCACACTGACGCGCGCCCAAGGGAATCTCTTGGACATCCAGAACGTAAATGTCTATCGGAATTTACTAGGTCGAATCCAGGCTGATGAGCAAGCAGCAACTAAAATCTTTGTTTGTATCAAAGTCCAGTCAAATTATAACCAGCTCTTGAAACTAAGATCATAAAAACGTTAGACGATGCCAGTCAAGCCATGCTCCTTCTCATCAATTGAATCAGTGCTTTGGCTAGTGTAACGCAGCCAAAGACACGTTTACCCCGCTTGAAGGAGATACCATTACCAGTGATTAAAGGCAAAAAAAGTGAATTCACTAACTTCAAAGAGCTGTTTGATGTTCACGTGCATCGATGTACAGACTTGGATGATGTAACGAAGTTTATTTATTTACTCGGATCTCTAGCAGAGGAGCTGCTCAAGGTAGTTCAGGCCTTGAGTGTAACTGCAGCTAACTATACTGTGGCTCTCGATTTATTAAACAAGTTCTATGGAAACTAGCATCAGATGCTGGTAGCATTGCATAGCCGATTAACTGATATCTTTGTACCCAAGTGTAATTATATTGAGTTGAAGAGTTTTTGTATCAAGCTCACCGTTCTTATCGAATAAATCAAACATCTCAGCGGATCCACGTTGGATCAGGGAATACCGCTTAGCCTAATCAATCAGAAATTATCTCAAGGTCAGGTATATCAACGAGTCATAGACTTTCTGTGAAAGTGCAATTTTAATCTGAGTGAACTGTTTGAAGCCTTGGATTTCCTCATACGAAGTATGGAGGATGATGCACTCCAGAGAGGAGAAAACTTGTCTCAACCTTATCACGATCAAAGGCATTGGAAACCAACACCACCCACGCGGTCTCTTGTCCATTTTGCAACGGAAATAATTATGCATTTAAGTGTTCAAAGTATATGAACGCGGCGGCAAGAAAGTGCCAACTAGTTCTATTACAAAGATGTTTCAATTATTTCACTTCTGGCCACAGTAGTAAAAGTAACTGTAAATTGTATGATGGACGCCATCACAGTTTGAATTGTGAAAGAGACAGTCGTAAATCCTGGTCTAGTACACTTTCAGCAACCAGTACAAGGTTCCAGTCATCCCCAAAACCTTCTCCACATGTAGTTTCTCAATCCATTAAAAGTCAAGGTCAGAGTCGTAACTTAAATCAAAGAAACCCATCGAAAGACAAAAATGAAAAATCTTGTGTAAATGCTAAAATGGTGAAAAATAAGCTTTCTGCTGAGTTGCCAGCCACATTGTTGCCAGCTGCTACCACAGTTTTGTACACTCATGATCAACCATTTCGCACTAATTTGTTCTTGGATACAGGTAGCCAGTGTAGTTTCATTCCGAAATGGTTGGCTAAGAAATTAAATCTGCCCATAGTCAATTGTGTTTCCTTGAATTTTGCTCCTTTTGGATCACAAATTGTTAAGGGAGAATTCAAAGTAGTAGCATGTAGAGTACATATTGGCAAGAGAGTCATTCGTTCAAAATTCGTAGTACATGACGATGTAGATACTCCCATCCACAACATAGGGCTGAATAATGTAAAAAAATAATTTGCAGAGTAAGGGGTGTAACATGGCAGACAAAAGAGATAAAGGGGGATGTATTGAAGAACATTAACTTATTGATTGGAGCAGATTACTTTAATTTGTTTGTAATAGGCATGGAGAAGGTTGATGGGGTGAGTGTTTTAGTAACACACAGTGGAGTAACACTGTATGGCAGAGTACCACAATGGGCGCTAGAAGAGCTAGATGTCTCCATGCACACTTTACGAGTGCGCAGATTGGTGAAAAATCAAATTGATGTTGATATGTGGTGGAAGTTAGATACAATAGGAATCACAAATTTTTATCCTCTCGGGCTCGTGAGTCCCACTTTTTGTGAAAGAAAAGATCTTTCTGCAAGAGTTATGGGAGGCAGGTATGGGATCGGATGATGTGTTATCCAAAGAAAGAGAGGAAGAAGCTAGCGAGGTCTTAGAAGAGTTTGTTAACATTCACACTTTGAAATTTAAAAGGGGGATCGTGTTAAGAGAATCTGAACTCCACGTCTTTGCCGATGCATTGAGCAAGGCTTATGGTACGGTAGCATATGTTAGACAGATAGAAGGGGGAGTTAACATCCTTACTTCTGAAATGAGAGTGGCCCCTAAGAAACAATCTAGACTAACCATCCCCAAGTTAGAATTGCTAGCATTGTTATTGGGTTTCAGATCAGGAAAACATCTTAGGAATATCTTGAATTTCCCGAAGGTCACTGTATGGACTGATAGCCAGATAGCTATAGCCTGGGTAGCTAGTAGGGAGGGAAACAAAAACACCTTCATTTCAAACAGGGTGGGGGAGATCATTTCCATACAGGAATGCACTGTAGACCTCCACTATGAGCCCACCAAGCTGAACGCAGCAGATATCCTGACACGAGGCTCTACATTGACGGACCTGAGCCAGAATCACCTGAGGTACGAGGGACCGGCCTTTCTACATCAGAGGGGCCCGGCTCAACTGCCAGAGAGCAAGGATGAATCAACCATCCAGCAGCGAGCCTTGGTTGTTGCTGCCCTGAGAGAGATGCTCAAGGAAGGGAACCTGACTCCACCTGCCGCTCTATGGGGTATAATGGGAAGTAGTGTAGATTCCGTTACTTTAAAAAGAATTATGAAGCTCGTATTGAAGTTTGGATGCTGCCAAGCAGATCCATTTCTTAAACTAGTGTATCTTGAACAATGGCACCACTCAGTGTGTTACCATCTAGAAAACAGTGTGCGAATACCTGCACACATCCATATTTTGTAGCTTAATTGAATTTGGTTATGGGAAACCAGATAGTTTACACTAGAAGTAGGTTGCCTAACATAAGTGATACAAAGAACGAATTGATATTACTACCTTCAAAAGGCCAATTAGTTGTGCTGTACCTTATGCACCTCCTCACCATCCACATGCATTGTGGTGTCAATATTCTAATAACTCTACTTTGGCAGGAATGTTGAAGCCCAGGATTGAGGGCCATTGCTAAGTGAGTAGTGGGGAGTTGCCAAGTATGAATTGTAGCCTTCAGGTTTCTTATTTGGCGACCGCCACCTCCTCCCCTCCCAACTGATAGAACTCTCATGATCCATCCATTTGATAAGGTTGGCTGGGATCACATCGGTCCCATCATGACCATGGAGGGAGTAGGATACCTCCTAATCCTCACTTGTCTCACCAGCTTTGCAGTGGGTTGGATGCTGACACCTTCGTACTGTTGCTAAGGAGATTTGCTGCCACTCACGGAGCATCGTCAATGATCTACAGCGACAATGCCATGACCTTCTGTTCCGCAAGTAGCTTCCTGAGAGAGGTCTATGAGGAGGACGTGACACAGCTGTTCCTTAGGAAGAAGGGAATCCAGTGGGTGTTCCAGAAGTGCAGGTCACCATGGAAAGGAGGATTTTTCAATAGAATGGTAGGTACTAGCAACCACCTTCAGATGAAACATATTCTCTGAAGAGCAACTCCGCACCCTTATTTAGGAGGCCAAGGCAGTGATCAATAACCATCCCCTTATGTATGCTGGGAATACGAGTGAGGATGAAGTCCTTAAACCCTCACACCTCATGCGAGGCAGTGTAATCCGTCTGCTGCCGCCTGTGGTTCCACATAAGGACATGCTTCAGACCCTGACCACTAAACAACTATGACATCAGTATTTCCACTTGACAGAAACCTTCAAACTTTTCAAGCGCTACTGGAGAGAGGGTTACCTACAGTTGCTCCAGGAACAACACGATAGCCAAGGAGGTACACCAACTGCACTCCGAGTGGGAGATGTCGTGCTGGTCAAGGTAGAACTGCGAAACGTAGCCATTGGCCATTGGGAAGGTTCATGGCTGTCTACCCTGACAAGGAAGGAGTGATATGGTCAGCAAAGGTGTTCTTTGAAGGCAAAAAACATCTACGATCAATTGAGCACCTCGTCCCGCTGGAGATCAACACTGAAGATGATGAAAGGGAAGAGGAAGAAGAGAGGCTGGACGACGAGAGTGTGGAGTGAATGGTTTAGGAAACAGACCCAGAAGAAGGGCTGCTATGGAACAGAGAAAGAAAATGTTGGAGCGGATGGAAGACAGATTAGTGTCGTGTAAAGTGTAAGAAGTTAGAGGCAAACTGTGAAAGTGCAGAAGTCGTGAAGGGAGCTGAAGGTGTTAGGGTTCAATCATTTTGTTGTTGCGTCTCACGAGACCAACAAGGGTGGTCGGCAGATGTTCCTCAACAGGATGAGCGAGAGAATTGTAATTCATTATGTCCTAATGTACCTCAGGTGCTACACGGTATTGAAAGTCACCCCCAACAAGACTCAATAGGGAGCATTAAGCAACCAGCTTCTCCTGAATTGACGAGATATATGAACGTGAACAGGTGCAAGCACCCGAGTGTCAAGAGAATCTTTGATTATAATGATGTTTATCTATTCATGATGCTAATGCTGTTTTGTAGAATGCTCTATGACGAGCCCTGATTTATTACTATTTCCTTGACTGGAAATGAGTGTGCATTACTATTGCCTTTGATATTGCTTGTGCTGCATATCCATGTTTCATTATTAATGCCATGATATGGCCTGAATTGCATTTCCATGTTGCGTTACTGTTGCTTTTGATAACACTTGAATTGATTGCATTTTCGTGTATTGATGCTATTGTCAATGATATTGCTTGTACTGTGTGTATTATTGTATTGTGTGGGTATTGAATTTATGTTGCCTGAATTAAGTACATTTCATTGTTGAACTACTGTTGACATTGATATTTTTTGCGTTGACATTGATATTGTTTGCATTGCAGATTGCCCATACCTAAATGTATGTGTTCTTTTTCCTGAGTTTCTCTTAATTGGTCACCTTAGGAATGATTTCTTATTGTTGCAATTCGTACTTTAATTAGTCAGTTTTGTAGCAAAATTCCATATTATTGATTGCTGTTGAAACACTTGCATAACTGCACACATTGAGTTCTACATTTCATTAATTGCATTAATAGTGACACCCAGTGTGTCTATGAATCACTTCGTGGTGAACTTGACAATGTCTTGATGAGAGCATTGACTCACCCTGATTATATTGATAAACCCATTGCTACCATTTATTATTGATTATAGCTGTGTTGTTTACATTGATGTTGATGTACATGATTCCATTGATTGTTGCTTGATTTGCCTTATTGTGATTGTCATTGAAATGAATGATCACTCAGTAAGGAAATTGTGTTGTTGTCGAGAGCTAGACCCAAATTGTAGCCCTGCATATGCGTCTAGGCCTCGACTCCCCGAGATCATGCGTTCTTGCCTCACCAACCTGACCTTCCCACTTCAATTTAAATCTCATCCTTTTTTGGGGGAGTGGAGGATGTCATGAAAATATACATACAGACAGTCCCCGGGTTACGACGGGGGTTCCATTCTTGAGACGCATTGTAACCCGAAAATCGTCATAAGCCGGAACATCATAAAAAATCCTAAGAAAATCTTACTTTTAATGCTTTGGGTGCATTCAAAACTATGTAAACTGCATTCTTATTGCATTTTTCATCCAAAAACCTTCAAATATTGATTATTTTGCATTTTTGGTGTCATATTTCTTCTGCCAGATGAGCGTTGTAGGCGTCGTAACCCTGGAACATGCGTTGTAACCCTGGAAATAATTTCTGATGAATATAATTGAAAAGTGCCTTAACCTCAGAACGTCTTAAACCGAACCCATCTTAACCCCGGGACTGCCTGTACACATATTTTTTCTAGACTTGAGGCCACCTTTTGGGCACCAATTCAGTCAGTTGGCGTCAAAATGTCATGGTTCTCTCAGTAATTATGAAAGTTGCTGTGCTTTTTATCACATCAAAGCCATCGAGTCACTGAGGGTAGCTACAATCCTTTTGATGAGATTGAAATTACTATTGCAGAATCAAAATAAATAGGCAATGAAAATCATAAATTGTAAGTTAATGGTTAGCTGGCCATTGTTTAATTTCATGTTTGTAGATAGGGCCTTAGAAACTTGTTAATTAAGATGCAACTACTCTCAGTGGCAGTGAGAAACGTTATTATTTGTGTGTTAGAGTTCATTTCATTATAATTACTTAATGACCGCATGGTCACCCTGGAGTATCAAACGCACATTGGGGCAAGAAGCTTACGTGGTTCAATTGTTGTTAATTAGTAAGTAGCCATGAAATAGGTTTTTGTTGTTGTAATAAAATTGTTAAGAAACTAAACAGCCTTAATTCTGTTGTCCTTGTATCTGGGCTGGAAGCTGACTCCTATGGTGGGTCTATCTTGCCAAGAACATCTGGCACGTCCAGTGACATTGGTCGCCGAATAAATCGCGACGGACATCCTCTTTGTATTTTATGTAGGAAGGTTTGGTGTAGTATTTGTCAGAGATGTGACGAGTGTATGTCTTGATCAGTAGATCAAATGATGATTATATGGAACAGAAAGTCCTTAGTCTCGAAGAGTAAGTGCAGGTCAGGATCAAGAAGTTAGAGGACAGATTATCATCCAGTATGTCTAGCCTATTTTCTAACCTGATGAATAAGTTACCTGAGAATAGAGATAGTGGTATAGTATTTCCAAATGACCAGAGCTCTCTGGCAGGGGTGTTTGGGTCCTCCCACGTGTGTTTAATCTCTGCATATCTGCCAAATTTATAACAACAGTAGAGAGTTAAAACCATTTCTCCCATTACAGATATCAAATATCATCTTTTCCATTTCACAGAATTCTAAATCAATTACATTGGTTCACGATTGATGGTTTTTTTTAATTCAATAACAAGAAACTGAGTCAGATTTCCTGTCAACATGGCATCTCAATTTGGTGCTGTTGCCAATATTTCAAACAGTTCCATATGTGTTTAAATCCACAGATAAGACGCATAGATTCCCTCCAGGGGCCACTTTTGGTGGTCACTGTACGTTTACATGTCTGGAGGCAGTTCTCCTTTCTACAGATATCTTGATTTCTTAATGTCATAGGTATAGAATAAATTGGTGAGCAGGGAGATGTGAAATAAAGCATAACAGCTCTTGCGGGTAGTCTCTTTTCCTGTTCTGGTTCGGTCAGACCAGTCTGACAGAAAATGTTCTATTGAAGAAGAGAAGCCAGTACCAGATGTGGTTTTTTTTCTCCAGCAAATTAAGCGAGTTTAAGCAGATGGTAGACTTTATTCATTCTCTCTATCCACAGTCCAAGGCTCCTGAGGAACCTACACAACCAAATCAAGCAATGTTTGAAACACTATTCAACTAAACCAGTAGTCTCTCAAACATCAAGTAAGCTGCTCTGGTTTGGCTGAGTCAAGCAGGCTTTGAGGGAGGCGGACTCTAGGTTAGCATCACTTATTTGGTCGGGTAGACAGGATTCAATCTTGCTTCCTAATCGGAAGGGGATCTATTGGGTAGTGGGTAACCCTTCTGCCAGTGGCAGAGTGCCACTCAGTGAATCTGTTGAGGCTCTTCTCTCTCGGGTGCCTTCGTCAAATCATTTGGTAGGGGTTACATCTCGTGAGGCTTGTATTTTGGAAGACACCTTTCACAGCCAGTCAAAGGCCTAGTCCCACTCTATGTGGATATTGTCTGGGTTTATGGGGTTTCTCAAACAAGAAGAGTATACTCCTTCCGATCCTCCCCTTGACGAGGTGGGGGCTTAGGGATCGACTGCAGAGAGAGTATTATGCCCCTTTATGCCTACGCTTTCTGCTGTGGATTCAACTGAGCATTGGGACCTTTAACTCCTTTACTCCTCCTCCTCCTCTAAATTTTCACCCTTCCTTCCTTCTTCTTTCATTGACGACCTTGGCATGGTTTTGGATTATTGAATTGACTGCTCTTTTAACTTGATTGAGGGTGGAGTTGGACGGCATGCCACTCCACCCGTAAAACTAGAGTATCTGATATGGTCAAGCGAGGGGAAATTTTTATGTCAAGCCATGCCCACATTGCTGGGTCCGATTTCGACGGACTGACGACCGTCAAAGCACTGTGGGTGTGATGTATATCCAGGTGAAAATCCCAGGGCAGTTACCACTGTGTAACAGTATTGCTCCTCCCCCAGTGGGCCTCCCTGGTGAGATGGATCTCATCCTGGACGAAACTTACACACTTATATGGAAAATATAACAAATATCCTCACGACTTCTGGCACGGATTTGGACCATTCTAAAGAAAGCTCAAGTCACAAAGACAAGGTTGGTATTAAAACGTTAATACCATATACTAAACCAAGGAAACCTAAGTACCGTCATGACCCAACCTTGACTCACTTTGACTCCCTCTTTGGGAGTGGAATTTGATCAAGATTTCTAACCATGGAAGCTGAACAAAATATTTCAGCTTTGAAAATAGAAAATTGTTTACTAAATAGACATCCAACGGCAGAAATGTCGTTCAGAAAAATAAAAGAGAAGACTTGGCTTATAGAAGCCACAACAAAAAGCCAGTCTGAAGACTATTTGTCTTTAAAAATTATAGATACCATTAATGTTTAAAGTGGAAAAGCATGACAATATGAACAGCATTCAGGGTACTTTTGTACTTCCTGACAATAACAACGAACCAATAAATAAGAGAATGCTTTTGGACTCTCTCAAAAAGAGATACCCCAAGGTTGAGGATTGCGAGGTGTGTATATGACAAGTAAAAAAGGCAATAAACAAGTACTAAAACTAGCAAAAATAAAATTTGAGCGTTCAGATCTACCTCAAAAAATAAAATTTGTAGGCCAAAATAGAGAGTTAAGATTATATTCCAAACCCACTGCAGTGTCAGAATTGCAGTAAGTATGGACAAAGAGGTATTGTAGGAATGAACCGGTATGCTCTTACTGTGGATCTACAGAACACACCACACAATGGAAGTGTGGTGAACCTAAGTGTGTAAACTGTGGACAGAATCATCATGCCAGATCCAAAGAATGCAAGTATTGCATATACACCACGGAATTAGAAATGTTAAAAGGAAGAACAGGCATGTCTATAACAGAGGCTAAATTAGAATTGAAAGTGAGAGGAATTCAAGATCCTGCTAAGAAACGTATATATTCTTCTATAACAGGAACCAGTAATGAAACAAAAAGACATACAGGTAGAAGTAACAAGATGCAGCAAAGTGGGTCTCAAGAAGAAGTCATTAATATGCAGGAAAAAACTAAGATAGTAAAGAATCGGGAAACAGGTACAAATGAATTGGATAATATTCTATCAAATTCATTTGAGGTGTTAATGCATATAGAAGCACAAGAAGATACTACCACAGAGGTGGAAGGAGGAGGTTGTGATGTACCGAAAATTAAAGAAAAAAACAAGACCTTTAGAGAGAACACCACCAAAAACAAAGACACCAACTATAATTAGAGAAACATCAGTCAAACCAAAAACCAAAGATATGAAGAAAGAACAAAAACAACATAAGAACATACCTTTATCTCCTAAAATAATAATAAAACCTATAGATGCAGAGATCCAAAACACCAAAGAAGTGGAGGAGAACCATACCATGGATTATGGTGACAATGTCAAGGGTGATGAGATTACTCCATCACCAGTAATCGGTACAACAAGAACAAATAAAGCAATAGATATGCATGATAACACATGTGGATGTAATGATTGCTTCATTGCATAGTGCAACAATAACAAAAATATAACAAAAGATTGTTTAACAAACATATAATTTGATGAAATATAGAAAGAAAGAGGCCACTGATTTAAACACCCATGAAAAAGGATGCATGTGTATTGAGCACTTAAAATATTATAAAGATAAGCAACTGAATGTCGTAAATAAAATTTTAGGAAAAATTCAAGTTGATAATAAAAGAAAAACAAGACCAATATAACATAATTTATTCAATAGCTATATTATGCAAGGGAACGTAAATGGTCTACAGACCAGATTACACCTAGAAGTACAAAGGTTATTGAAGGAATATGAACCAATGATATTATGTTTACATGTCAGTAATACAATACCAACAATATAAACATCTCAGGAAGAAGGAAATTTAGGTACAGCCATATATGTACATAAAAAAGTATGTTATGACAAAGTACCTGTAAACATTGCTGACCTCCAAATATTGGGTATTAAAATTCGAATAAAAAACTATAATTAAATAATTTATAATTTATACAACCAACCAAATACAAATTACGATACTGATAAACTTGGAGAATTATTTTAAAATGCCAATATTATGGGATTTTAATGCTCACAACCCATTATGGGACTGTAACTGTTCAAACTCAAATATATAACAGGAAGTAAAGTAGAAGAATTTATAGATTCAAATGATATGTGCTGCATAAATGATGATGAAGTTAGCACATATTATTAAAAAACACATGGACCATTTTCATCTGTAGACTTAACTCTGTGTTCAACAAGTAGAGTTGACAGATTGGATTGGAACACAGTTGATGACTTGCACACCAGTGATAATTTCCCAATGTTAATTTCCTTATTACAAAATAATCCAGCAAAACATGTCCTCACTATAACTTTTATAAAGCAGATTGGAAGCGGTATGAAATGCACACTAGAAGTATACCACCATTTGAATATCTAAAAGACCATTATGAAACTAACAAGTTTCTTGTCTTCATTAAAAATGCTGCTGATAAAACAATACCAAAATCAAAACCCCATCCAACAAAGCACAAAGTTCCATGGTGGTCCGATGAGCTAACAGAATTAATAAATATAAAACACTCAATAGGGAGACAATTGGATGATTTGAATAGAAAGTTCAGTAAGATAAATAAAACTCTACCAATATTAGTAGGTACTTTACAAAAAATGACTATATTTTTGCTTTATTGTATTAAAGCCTCTATACAACAAAATATCTGCAAAATTTAAAAAGGAAGTAATTCAAGGCAGAATAATTTCATGGAGGAAATATGTATCAGAACTCTCTAATAATATTCCCATACAAAAAATATGGGAAAAATTCGGGAAAATAAATGGTACCCATGTGAATCCACCCAGACATGCCATATTAAAAGACTGAAAAAGAATACTTGATCCAAAAGAAATAAGTAATATAAAAGGAGAAAACTTAGCAAATGTAAGTAGCAATAGAAATTTAGATGACCACTTCCGCACAAAGAAAAATAATATAGAACTAATAACAATAAATTTCGAAACAAAAGAAGACATATATTATAATAGAAAATTTAATATGGAAAAGTTAGAATATGCCCTCATGAACATCAATAAATCTGCTCCTGGAGGTGACAATATTTGTTTTGAGATGATCTGCCACTTAGCACCTCTGGCAAAGTCATACTTATTACAATTTTATAATAATTTATGGCTTAGAAATTTATTTCCTGATGAATGGCATAAGGCAATAATAATTCCTATCCCCAAACGTGAAAAAGATCCAAGTAATGCAAATAACTACAGACCAATCTATCTAACAAGTTGCTTATGCAAATTACTTGAAAGAATGGTAAATGCTCGACTAACATGGCACATTCGAGAAAATAAAATCTTGACTCCCACTCAATTCGGGTCACAGTGCAACAGATCTACGTTGGATTCTCTCTCTAACCTCGAAGACCAAATACGAAGAGGATTTGAGCAAAAACAGATAACTGTAGCAGTCTTTATGACATTGAAAAGGCTTATGATACCACATGGCGGTACCTTATATTAAAGACTTTACAAAACAACATCCGTGGACATTTACCTAGATTCATCCAAAAAATTTTTAACAAATCGTAGTTTTCAAGTGAGAATTGATGATGTATTGTCCAGAACATTTCCACTTGAAAATGGTGTTCCACAGGGAAGTGTACTTAGTGGCACACTGTTTACCCTTGCAATTAATAATATTAATAAAAATCTACCTAGTGGAATTAAAAGCAACCTATACATGGATGATTTTGCCATATATTATTCAGCCTTTCGTAATAAACATGCAGAACGCATGTTACGGCCTCTGAGAGAGGTCCGCTTCAGGTTCGATATGAAATAAATAAAAAAAATATTTCAACACCAACAGTTGAAACTGGGGATACAAATATAGAAAGAAACACTAACACAACAAAGGTTTATTTACAAGCTTACTAACATAAGTAAATGCAGAATGGTATCTCCTATTTACATAAAAAGATAGAATCTTACTCTGCATGTACTGGGGGAACAGTGAGGCAATTCAAATACTTGCTAGTAAATTTGGCAATTCGAAGCGATGGCTTCTCAACAGGAAAACGGTGATTTGCAGACGTCCTCTTGACTCCGTATTGCAGAAAATAGTCTACTTGTAAGGCAGGAACTCCCCAAAACCTCTAGCAGGACCTTTTCTTCTCTGAAGTCTGCTCGACGTCGAGATAACACGGTAGAAAACTCCTGAAGACGACTAGACCAGTATCCAACCAACTCTCGAACAACTCTTCTTCTGATCCTTCGTTGGTTCCTTCGTCTCTAGTCTCTCACGGATAATCTCTGCTGCTGCTGATCTCTCACTGATAATCTGATCTGTGGCTCTTACTGAGGATATCTCTCTGTGACTAACTGGAGTCTCTTTTACGATCTCTGCTTTCTCCTGCTACGACCATGGTATTTATACGGCACTCAGGGGGCGGAGCCTACGGCGAGCGTCACAGACTCCCGAGGTTTCCAGAACTAATTAGATGATTCTAGACGAGGTATTGTATCAGAAATCGCGGCGTTTCTCACGTCCCGACGAGTTCCACAACACTCCTGCCGATTCTAGAACCATCATGATAACAGGCACCTCCAACACAATGCGCTAACGCCTCCTTGCTGCCGAACTTCTCGAAAATGCGTTCTCCTTTCCTTTATCTTTCTTTGCTAGGAAGCAATTACCATCACAACGCATCATTAATAAAAGTATAATAAAAATAAATGAATGGATTTAAGTTATCCATACATAAGACTCAAGCAGTCGTGTTTTATAAAAATAAAAGGTGGATGAATGGTGAAGTAATAGATTTAAAAATCAGAAATCATAGTACACCAATTAGACAAACTGCAAAATTTTTAGGTTTAGTGTTTGATACTCACTTAAACTGGAAACCCACATAACGTTAACCCTTGAAATCTAAATATAAAAGAGCATTAAACTTAATAACAAAATCATCAAACACTACTTGGGGAGCCGATAGACAAACCATTACATTATGTATAAAGCAACAGTCCTGTCTATCATTGATTACGGTAGCGAAATATATGGCTCAGCGTCAGACACAACACTGAACATGTTGGACCGAGTTCATAATGAGGACCTTAGAATATGTTCAGGATCCTTTAAATCATCACTGACCTCTTCTTTACAGGTTGAATGTGGTGAACTACCTCTCTCTCCCCATAGGGAGCTTGTAATAATGAAGAGTGCTCTGAGAATTAGGACAAGCGATTCTCCAACAAAAAAATTATTTGAACTAAGAGATATATTTATAAACAATCATTCACCCCCTTTCCCAATTAGAGCTAGAAGATTGTTTGAGTCACTAAATGTGAATATACAAATTCCTCCAATAGTAAAATTACCTCTGCCTTGGACAATTAATAAAATGAAAAGTTGCACACAATTAAAATATTTATCAAAAAAATACTCATATGCGCCAGCACACCATAGACAACATACAGTAGACCATATGAGCCGAAAAGGTCCGCATTATGCAATATACACAGATGGATCTAAATCAGAACATAGAGTGGGATATGCTGCAGTGTCCCAGGACAAATCATATCAATTCTCTCTACCTAATACAGCTTCAGTATTCACAGCGAAGTTGTGCGCAATTGCCTCGGCCATAAAAATAATTAAAGAAACATCACTCAATAATTATGTGATTTTTAGTGACTCGAGAAGTGCCATAGAAGCCATCCAGAGTTACAAACCAAAAAATAATATTGTACAACAAATTAAATTTTTACTTCATAAATTAGATATTATTGGGGAAAATGTAGAAATATGTTGGATCCTTGCCCCATATAGGATCAAAGGAAATGAAGAGGCTGACAAAGCAGCCAAAGAAGCAAATCAAATTACAAGATCAAGTGTAGATCTCTCTATGAGTGATTATGTAACACACATAAAGATGGGTATTATAAAGAAATGGCAACAGAGAGAGAGAGACATGCACAAATAATTCTGACACGTCTCAGTATAGGCCATACCTGTATGACACATGGACACTTAATGAGAGCAGCCCACGTGGCTCAGCTCATGAGTGCGCAGAGTGCAAGGTGGTTATACCTGTCAGACATTCAGACATGTGTTATGCGAATGCCCAAAGTACAACTAGCAATGAGCAACTGTCAACATTTGGAAACAGATCTGTGAAAGAAATCTTGTCAGAATCCTCTGCATTTTCATTCATGTCTATTTTTATAAACCTCAGTAAAATGTGAAAATACAAAAATTATTAGGCTATCTAATGAATTTTAAAAACAAAACTTTTAAATGTTACTTAACTTATTCTGATTTTATTTTTTTATGAATATATGGATACGTGAGTAAATGTATTTATTGTGTGCATGTGTTCCAGTGTGAGTGTGTGCCTTTGTGCATTTTTTTCCACCCATTTTCATCACACTGAATAAACAATTCGGTTCCAGAGCTTTGCCTCTGGCCTAGACATGATTTTTTTATTTTAATCTAATCCTTCGGGCCAGCCCTATGAGAGCTGAAAGTCAGCTCAGTGGTCTGGTTAAGCTACTTTAATAATAATAATAATAATCCTTCCGATTCTGTACTACTTGACAACCTCATCACTTCGGTTTTGATGGGGTTGGCATACCAGGCCAACATTTCGGGTGACTGTACAACGTTCTTTGGCAAGAAGAGGAGGGACTTCTTTTTAAATCATCTACCGCCTCACTATCCACATTCATGAGAGGGTTCTTTTGATGGTGCCTTTTGCACTCTGCAACAGTCTTTTTAGTGAGAAGGATTTCTCCTCGATGGTCAATTTTGTGTCGTCGTCGTCGTCAGCAGTAGACTCCCAGCAGGCTATGATTCGTGTTGCAGCTCAGGGTTCAAGATCACCTAAAGGATCGAGTTCTAAGTCCCCTGTAAGATCGCCAAAGAAGGTCCGTTTTGCTGCTAAGGGTTCGGCTTCTCCTGCTGGTTCGAAACCTTCTTCTTCCAAGAAGGGTTTTTGGAAATAGGAGACATTCCCTTCGCCCTGTACCAGTAGGAGGTTGCCTTGCTCCTTTTTGAGACATCTGGAAGGAGTGGGGTGCAGAGAGTTGGGTAGTAGAGATGTTAAGGAAGGGGTACAGAGTCCCGTTTCATTCTCCTCCTCCTCTGTCTAACTCCCCGGTTTGCCTTCCCAGTTATTCCCCATCCTCCATCAAAGGGATAGCGTTAGCTGCGGAGATCCAAGCCCTTTTGGAGAAGGGAGCAATAGAGCCCGCTCCTCCTTCTCTGGGGTTTTACAGCCGGATCTTCATGGCTGCAAAAGCGGGAGGGTCTTGGAGACCCATTACTAGATCTTTCAGGTCTCAATCGGCTTGTAGTTTCAACGAAGTTTCACATGGAAACATCACCGTCATTGCTGCGGTCAGTTCGGAGACACAATTGGAATATTTCAGTGAACCTCAAGATGCGTATCTCCAGGTTCTGATTCATCAGGAATCTCGGAGTTCCTTCATTTCTCGGGTCCAACTGGAACATTCCAGTTCAAGGTTCTTTGCTTCGGTTTGACCACAGCACCTAAGGTATTCACAAGGGTAATGTCTCCTATTTCGGATGTAATGCATCATCTGGGATTTTGAATGAGGAGATACCTGGACAGTTGGTTGGTTCACGCGTCGTCTGTGGACGGGGTGTTACGGGCAAGGGATTTCTCACTGAACCTATGTCAGACCTTAGGAATTCGAAAAAATTTGGACAAAAGCTTTCTTAATACCAGTTCAAGAAAATACTATGTCACGATTTTGGCGACTTCTATTAGTTCTAGGCTCTGACGGTATGAGCTGTTAGCAAGATCAGGTGACAAAACTGCTACTACACAGGTGAGGGATGGGAAAGATACGATGATCTTTCTAAATTTAATTCAAAAATAAACTATGGAACATGTTAACAATGATTTCCTATTAAAAATTAGCCAACTACATTGACTGTTAAATCAGAATCTCCGCTACATTACAACTCGACATTCTTAGTTAACATGTGCTCGTCAAGCATTGAAACTTTACAGGTATGTCAATCACGAATACTATAATAAATCACTCGGAAAATCCACACAAACTTTAACTGAGAGGAATACCATGACAGCAAATAACATTTTGACACAACAGTTGGTTAAATAAACCCAATAATCACACGGATGTCCGTGGATAAAGAATCACATGTTACACATAGTTCTATGCAAGAAACCCGGCTATCAGAGGAGAAGAGTGTTCGCCTTACCTTTATCCAACGCTAAGCTCTAGGAAAAAATGACTCTACCCAGAGAGTTTGCTTGGACGTCAACTTGGTGATGCCAAGATAGGAACTAGTTTATTATGCATCATCTGTAATATCTCATTTTAAGAGAGAGAAATAAGTATAATTCTTGCATGTTCTCTAAAGACACACTTATTGGGTTCTCGTAATTTTAAGGATATTCGCTTAGCGCAACTCCTTTATCTGTTATATCATATACATTGGATAATTTAGTTATTCATCAATATAAAAGAGAAATATTTCCATAGTACAAACTCTCCTCTTCCCTTTTGTTGAGTCTGGTCATCACTAAGCTCATATCAACACAGTAATTTCTACAGACACGAAGTTATGTTCATCTGTCTGTTTCCTTCTTCTTTCCTGTCATAACCTGACGTTGTGGGAGGTTTGGCGCTAAAAGGGGATCCTTTTCACAACAACCTATTTGGGAATGGAGATTCAGACACGTCTTTTGAGGGTTTTCCCGACAGAGGAACGGATTCTTGCAGTTCTAATCTAACTAGAGGTATTCCTGTCAGACAGAGCTCAACCAGTGAGCTTGTGGCAGAGCTTGTTGGGCCGAATGTCCTCCCTCTCGTTACTAGCTCTGTGGGTGTTTCTCGGGAACCGCTGGGACTTTCGGGAAGAGAATGCAGTTGTGGTCTGGGATAATTTATGCCTGAAGGATCTTTGGTGGTGGTCAGAAGAACATCATTTGACCATTGGCATAAGATTGGACTCCCTCTTCCAGACGTTCATCTATGCACAGATACCTCAGATCGGGGTTGGGGTGCAACCCTGGAGGAATCTCATGCCAGAGGCCTTTGGAGGGATCTGGATTGAGAGGAGTCCATAAATTTCTGGGAGATTAGAGCAGTAGAAGATGCTCTAAGTTGCTTTTCGGAGCAAGTAAGCAACAAGGTAGTAGCTCTTTTGCGACAACGTTACGGCTGTGTCGTATCTAAAGAAAGAGGGAGGTACAAGATCGCAAGTCTTGAATGACATAGCACAGAGAGTTCTTTGTTGATGCGAGGAATGCAGGATTTCTCTTATCCCTCTATTTGTGTTGGGAAGCTCAATGTTCTAGCAGACGCATTGAGTCGTTCTCAGGAAGAAGTACAATATATGTTGAGGAAGTGGCCAGTGACAGTGGATCTCTTCGACGCAAGATTCAAGAATGAATTTCCGTCTTCCGGTCTACTTCTCCCCAGTAGAGGACCCCACGTCTTGTGGGACAGATGCAATGCTGCACTCCTGGGACAGCCTTCAAGTGTATACATTTCCTCCTTTCGGGTTGATTCAACAGGTACTGACCAAACTCAGGAACAATATCAACACTCAGATGACTTTGACAGCCCCCTTCTGGCCCCAAATACCTTGGTTTCCAGACCATCTGGACATGTTGACGGAAGTTCCAGTATTCCTTCCAGAGAGGTAAGATCTTCTCAGACAGCTCATTTCCAGTACTTCCATCGGAACCTCTGCGTGCTGAAGCTAGCTGCCTGGAGACTGTCCAGCGAGCAACTCGTCATTCGGGAATATCTAAGGCAGTGGCTTACCAACTGTCTTTCTGTCTGAAAAGATCAACTAGGAAACTATACCTGACTAGGTGGGCTATGTACCGTAGTTGGTGCCGGAAGGAGTAGCATAGTATTTCACGTCAATTGGTTGCGAAAGTGGCAGATTTCCTCTTGTTTTTAAGGAAGAAAAGATCTTGTCGTATTTCATGATTGCTGGGTATAGGTCGATGCTCAGTAGCACGTTCAGTTTTCGCCTGCCAGAGGTTTCGACCAGTAGAATTTTGCATGTTCTATTAAGATCTTTTAGAATAGAACACCCAGTTTTTCCGCTTTGGGCCCCCTCATGAGATTTAGTGGCTGTTTTGAGACTGTTGAGTTCTTCATCTTTCGACCCTGTAGAGTCGTTATCCTTAAGAGAGCTAACCAAGAAGGTGTTATTTTTAGTTGCTCTGGCTACAGCAAGAAGAATTGGTGAGATTCAGGCAGTGGCGAGGACGGTATCTTTTTCGGGGCAGGATATTTTTCTTTCTTGCCAGAGTTTGTTGCGAAGTCTGAGTCTGAAATGAATCCCCTTCCTAGATTGTTTAAAGTTTCATCGTTGGATGATTTTGTAGGAAGTGACAGATCTGAAATGCTGCTGTGTCTGATTCGAGCTCTCGAAGTTTATTTGTCATGCACTGAGAAACTTTTACCTCGTCCGAGAACCTTATTTGTTTCCCCAGGTGTCCATCTCGTTCCATTTCCAAAAATGCAATTAGTTTCTTCTTGTGAGAGGTTATTAGTCAAGCGTTGGATGGTTCTTCAGCGCTTTTGAAGCCTTTGAGTTCTTCTTCGTGTCCAAGGGCGCTTAGTATCAGGGGGATGGCTACTTCTTCAGCTTTCTTGAGGAATTTTTCAGTGTTGGCAAGATTGGGGACGGCTACTTGGAAGTTGGTGTTGGTTTTCACGACGTTCTACCTTTGGGGTATTCAGTTTTCTTCAAAGAAGGGTTACTTGCTGGGTCCTTTTGTTGCAGCCAACTCAATTTTATAATTAGCTTTGGATTGTTAGGGTGTTAGGGGTTTAGGTAGTCAGTGGTAGTCTAATTGAACTTAAGAGTCTCTGTTGGTCAGGGTTCATATTGAGTGTATTTATTTTTTTTAAGGTCTTTGAGGTTAAGCAGATCCCAATGGTCATGTTAGAATATCTTCAACTTCTTCTGCACAGTCATCTGAGTCAGTGAGCAGTAGAGAACTCGAAGGTCTAGCACACTCAACTTCTCCAGACATGAGAGGCTGGATAGCCCCATGGGAGGTTTGACTTTTTCTCCTCCATTCATGAGAGGTATACAATACCACATGGGAGGCGCTTATGACTCAGACGGTACCTTAGACACGAGACTGATGTTGGGGTACTCTCTCTGCAAGCATCCTCACCTACTGAGTTGGACAACTAGGCGAGGGCACATACATTTACACATAGTAGGTTAATAATGAGTTACCTGCTTATGCTCCTTGGACAGGTCATGCTGAATTAGATTGATCCCACCTCCATTAAATGTTGTTAATAGGGCTAATTCAGGTGTTCAGGGAGTGTATTGCAATATGAAGTTTTCATAATAAAACTAATATTGTAGTACTTCCCTGAACACCTGAATGATTCCCACCCTCCCCACTTCAATTTTGATAGTGAGCGACTCAATTGGGGATGTTGGCCTCTGTCGGCCGATATTTGCAGCAGCGTTGCCAACAGTATCTCGGGTAACTCATTTGACAAGATTTTACCTGCAGCGTTGGTAGCACTGACAGTTAATTACAAACTTTGTGGGTAAATTTATGGGATATAGTTCGGGCTGGTTAATGACCAGGGCTAATTCAGGTGTTCAGGTAATTATTACAATATTAGTTTTATTATGAAAACTTCATATTTTAAATTTTCAAAATTGTTTATTTGTAATAAAAAAAAGGGGACCACATATTGGAGTACTGTTAATAGGTATGATTATTAACCCCTTTTTTGCTCTGCAGAAATCAAAGGAGGTACCAGGAACACAGGCTACTGAAGGTATTGAACGAAAGTTGACAGTCTTAATTGAAGATCTCAGGCCAGGAGAGCTCTATACCTTTGAGATTCACACCACAGCACATGATGTTGAAAGTGAAACTGTCACCATGTCAATACGAATGAGTAAGAGAAGTTGATTACTTTTTTTTACCATAGTTTTTCACAATTCTTTTACATGTAAAAGGGTAATTGAATAAAGTTGCTACATATCGTTACCTTTCAATATTTATGTGGTCAAGAATATTTTGAATAATTATATTTAATTTCAGGGCCAATCATCACATCTGAGGTTACCTTCCTTAACCAGAAAGAGACAAGGTCGTTTACTTTGCGCTATACAGCAACACCAACAAAAGATGCCACATTTGATAGGTATAGATTTAAATTATCAGATCCAACAGTACCAGTCAAGGAAAAATCAGCTTCGGATGAGGATCGTAAGGTACTGTTTTATCAAGTATTGTTTCCATTTACTTTTTCTAAATATCCATCCCAGTGACTGAAGTATGTTTCATAAGTCTCTCTCCCTTGTAATGTCCTTCTTTCTTTTCCTTATTTATTCTCTTTACTTTGTTTTAGTTTATAGGTCCTTTATCGTTTCTTGCTTTACTGATTGTTAGTTGTTAGTCTCAGGAGGCTTAGGAAGACAGTGCACTTCATTAACACACAAGTAATAAATATAAATAAAATTACAAGTTAAGTATGTGACTAAGAATCGAAGTGTGAGCCTTTCTTAAATCTTCTAACCCACTACTGTGAGGTTCTGGACCCTACACTGCTTCTGTTCTCGGCTTGATTCCTTCCGCTTCTCTCCTCTCTGCTTCTCTATTTGCCTTCTGGAAGGTTCTTCAAAGGAAATTGCCTCACCTACCATAGGCAGAGGATTTGCTACTGTCTCTCCTGGTAGGGGTCCTCATTGGTTGAGGATTATTTACGACGTCCCTTGGGTGTGATTGATTGACTTAATTCCTATCCTTGTGGGTGGAACTAGCCTAATGACGTCACCTGGACTGTTGAGTTTCCGACGAAAGATCAAAAGCCAGGTCACGAGGTCCAGTGTGTAGGGATGCAAGTACTGTGTAATATTTCTGTGCTTATACAGTAAAACATGAAAATGGTTTTAAAAGGTTAAAATGGGGAGAAAGTAAGAGCATGTATTTTTGCTGTCTGTAGATGACTTTCTATTAGGTATTCTAAGCAATAAGGTGGAATGAGAAGAGCTTAGAAGTAACAGGAGAGGGTTCCACAGAAACCTACAAAGCCTCTTCCACATCCAGTCACAATTATTTCGGGTGGTCTGATGTTGGCATGGCTTTAAATTTAGGTATGCGGGACATACCTATGTGTGTATGTTTGGAAACACTAATTAGCTACCTCTATTTATTTTCTAAATTGTATTTTATTTTAGAGTTTGTCTTCTCATGTGCTTTCTATTGTTATGTCTGCCATACCTTCAAACCCTGCGGACTGAAAGTGCAACAGCTGCTGTTGTAGAAGTGTTTCGAATTTTGTACGTATCTTTTTAGAGGTTACACCTTCCTGCACCAAAGCAAATTTTGGTAATAAGATCAGTGTGGTAAAATCTTGATCACTTGCCATCACATATTGGATTATACAGTCATCACCCTGTAGATAACAGATCATGCTGCATCTCCAAAACATAAATACAGGGTTTTATCTTTCCCGAAGGTGCCTTGATAGGTCATCAAACGGAACCCCATGGTTTAACAGATTAGTTTTTGTCTTTGGACTGATGCCAGAGCTTCATCCTTTAGATTGACATTCTGCCATAAATATCATATATAGTACCATATGTGCTGGCGTATAAGACGACCTTTTAACCTTTAAAAATCTCCCCCAAAATGGGGGGTCGTCTTATATGCAGAGTATAAAAAGGAAACCTTAAATCCTGCCGAGATTTTCAATGATAGGCTAACCCCTGAAGTGCCGATAGTTGCGTCAATAGTTAACTAGCGTCACAACTATCGACACTGTAAATAAAACATGTAATAATGGTAAAAACTGTAGGTAATTCAAGTGAATCACTAGCGACACAATCACTGATACTGTCAACAAAACAACTGTAATTACTGTCGGTAATTACCATGATTAGGCGTTAGGATGAGCGAGCTCTCACTTTGGTACCTGTAGGTGAACAATCTCTTTCCATAATTCTAAAAACCAAAAAGCTCAATAAACAACCTAAATATTTTCTGGAGGAAATGATCATTTGCAAAGGTTTAATGTTTTCCAGAATATAAACGTTGTCACCCTACGCCATTTGCATTTGATATTGTTTACTTTTTCAAAATCTCAACCGATTGAGTACTATCGATATCTTTATTGACATTAGCTGCTAGAGATGTAATTCAGAGATACGTTTTCTTTAAATTAGCAAAGTTGGGCTTAAAACGTGCACAACTCGTGTGTTTTTGCCAGTTAAAGACGTGCTTTTGCCTCCAAAATTCAGTTCCTGGTTATGTTTGGCTTACAAGCAACATTGTTTACTAAAGACCAATATTTCCTTGGTAGTACTTTATAATGAAACTAAAGTATATTGTGATATCGATAGTTCCTAGTTATTCTTAATATCGGGATTTGTTCTAATTTTAAAGGAATACATTCATGGAAATCTGCTTCCAATGGATATTACTCGGCTAATAGTGACGTCACAGGCAGTGAGCATTTGTCGTGTTTACCATATATTTTTCTTAGGGGAATACAAAAGTATTTTTTTGTAATAGTTAGTTTTGCCAAACATTACAGAATCTTGAAGATACTGATTTTACACATTTTTGGTGTGATGATTCTAATTATTATTGCTTTTATTTATGTAAAAATAACTTACATCAGCTGATTGAGTTATGTAATTTAATAAATTGGGGTCGTCTTGTACGGCAAACATACCTTCAAACCTACAATTTTACATGAAAAATTGGGGGTCGTCTTATGTGCGGGGTCGCCTTGTACGCCGGCATATACATAAGTATTTTAATTGATAAATAGTTGACCCTTTTTGTTGGATACTACCAGAAGTCAACTCACTTGAGAATTAGTGCATATGTTTTTACCAATTTTTCTTTGAAATAACTGAAATTTAGAAACTAGCATTCCTGCAAGAATGAGAAGAATATCTATGAAAACAACTTTTATATCTTCTTAAATGAAAACAGGTCACTATCAACATTATTCAGTAGCATTCACAACAGGACTTGAAGTTTTCAGAGTTGGCTGTTAAATCCACAGTTGAAGATGCAGTATTAAGAGTTTTGTTTCCTCAGAATCTGGGTTCTCATTAGTGCTTGGGAGTTGAGTTGTGTAGACTAATACAGTATTCATGTTATAAGCGCCTTGAAGAGTCTGATCCCTTTAGAATATTTATCTTAACCAAAAAGTGCTCTGGTCTTGACCTGACCACCAGCATTATAACAACCCATTAATTACAGTTAACGGCTCCATCAAGCCATCAAATTAATTGTCTCATTATTTAGCCTACCACATATGTTTCTTAATCTTATGGCAAGAAAAACGAGCTTGGGGAATTCAGGTTACAAAAAATATCTAAATTCTGATGTCTTCTCTACAGATAATTTTTGACAACCTTGTACCAGGACGATTGTACAACATCACTGCCTGGACAGTATCAGGAAATGTAACCAGCCAGCCACTCATCCGTAAAGGTCGGCTCAGTCCTGAACCAATCACTAACATAAATTCCACTCGTATATCAGACACTGAAATCACCCTAGCATGGACCAAACCTGAAGGATACTATGACACATTTGAGGTAAGTAACAATTCTCGTAATATTGGTTTGCCTGAGCGCTTAAGTTTTTCTGTTAGGACTTTTAGAGCTTACCGTTTGGAATTTTTTTTAGAAGAAATATTGTTATGTTATGTAATTTGTCTTCAGTATTCTTTTGTAGTTTTGATATTACGAATGAAATTAAAAGTGAGAGCTTATGAAGGGCTACCAACTATCATTTCATTCAGTGACTTACTGTCAACTGATTTTTATAATTCACCCAAAAATTTTTGAAACTTAGTGTTGCTTGTTTAATGCTCTTAAGCTGTATGTTGTCTTGGCAACTACTACTATGTAAGAGTAATAACTTTGGGATACAGTTACAGAATTAGAAAAGCTTTATAAGGTCAAGAGAGTTCAAGAAGACTTGATGAAAATACATCATCTGTGTAGCATAGAAATGAAAATTTATGGCAATAGATTTTTGTCACCTTTGTACTACTGTATTTCATACGTTAAACTAAGTGCATTTATCAATTTTTTTAATTGCTGTTCCTATATATTTTTTCTTAAAATTTGATTTAGATATTGTTGTTTTTATGAATTCTCTTTAAAAAAACATTTTCTGTCAACTTTATCAGGTACAATACCTTGTGGATGATATACTATTCACAAACAGCACCAACCTCGACACCATAACTCTAACTCGCCTACGGCCACACAGAAACTATACCTTCACCATCTTGACACGTGCAGGCAGTGTGGATCATATCTTTATGAGACAGTCAACACCTGTGTCTGCCACCTTCACTACAAGAGAAAGTACTCCTGGAGAGGTAGGCTGCAACAGTGAATATTTTCATTTTCTCTCTTCTCCTGATTATTTTTTTTTTTAATTGTTACTGCTATTTAAACCACCCTATGAAAAATTTCAGAAATGTACAGTGATTGTTTGTTGAGAAAGTCACCTCAGTCATAGGGTTGTCCTATTATAGTGGTAAACCAAACTTTTACCCCTTAAACATAAATGAAACAATCAGTTGCAATCCTGTTTAGTTAATATGTAATACTGTATTTTAATTGAAATGTTCTTAATATTTACTTCTTCAAATAGCAAGTCTGGATTACATAAAAACTCATTTTTTTTACATTACATGTCAAGATGTTTCCCTTAGAGTGGTTCCCTTATTCCACTGATATATCCAAATAAAAGTTGAGTCTCAAGTGAACATAAGTGATGTGCTAATGACAGGAGATAAGAGACATACTGCTTCTATGTAAGGAAAAACGAATTGTAAAGAAATTCTTTCATATTTGTTAATAAAAAATGCATTTAACTACCAATAATCTAAATAGATGTAAAGTTTCCTTTGCTGCCAGTAACTTGTTTTTCCCATTTTTAAGAGACTAAGAAAAACAAAATATATAGTACTGTACATACTTAAAACTAGCATGCCAAATTATAATACAATATTCTAGTTTAACAAGACCACTCAGTCACATTAGTACTGGAATTCCTTAAAGCTTGCCCAAAGGGTTTTTTGTAAATGATAAGCACAAATTGGAGTAAGGTAATAAACAGGAAAGTGGGAAAAACTCAAAGGAAACATGTAAGTAAAATAGTATATAAAGTACTGCTTCTGAGAAAAAACAAGTACACAGAGAATGGAAGTAAAACAATTAAATATAAAACTTCAAGGGTACTTCCAACTTCTTGAATGATGACACAACTTCCTTTTAAAGAAGTAGATTAAGTTTTTGTCAGTTACAGGTCAGTTTAGATGTATCATGAAAAGTTCAGGTATCATCACCTTACTAATAGAATCAGTGTTGTTATAATAAATGCTAGACCCTGCATTAGCCATTTTGACAAATTTTCATCAATCAAGGTTGAGGTATTTACTCCAGTGGATATCCGTCCAAATCGAGTGACATTCAAGTGGTCCCTTCCAATAGATGAACAGAATGGAGTCCTCCGAGGATTTAACATAAAATATGGACTCAAGGTAAGAATGTGGGATCGTTTTCATCAATTGACATTTACATGGCAGTTGAAATTTTAGTGCATCACATCAAGTTAAGCTTTGGTTTATAAAAATAATTTTTCTGGATTAAAATTACTTGGAAAACAAACACGTAAAATTTTATTATCAAGAAATGTCTTGTTTGGTATTGTCATAATGCAGTTGTTAATTTTACCACTATTTACCTTACAGGGGACACCTGTAGAATTGATGGATAAAAAGAACTTCAGTCCTGAGGAACTGCAGGGTTCAATTACAGGTCTTGACCCAGGGAAAACTTACTCATTCCAGATTGAAGCCGTAACTAAAATAGGGTCAGGACGGGTCAGGTATTGGGAGCAAGATATGCCTATCTGGGGTGAGTTTCAGTGCTGATGTTGCTTCAAAAATATGTCAGTATTGTATGGTATAGAGAGTTTTGTTGTACAAAAACATACATTTAAATTACGTGAATTTGGTATTAATATGCAAAAGGACCATTTAGTATTTTAGCAGTTTTAAACATTAATCATTCTTTATCATTTTTTACTTAAACATTAATCATTCTTTATCATTTTTTACTCTGGGGTGAGTAGTAATATCACAGTACATTAATTTATGTAGGACCATATACATTCAAACAGTATTCATTCATTATTTGAATTACTGATAAAACATGCCAGTATGTACATAGTGGTAATATCATGGATATTTTAGCTACTGTTTGTTATGCTTTTGAAGTGGGGAAAGATTTTCACATTACAACTAGTCACATGTGTGGCTTTAATGATACTTTTAAACTACAAAAAAGCCTTGTACATTTTCTGTAGGTTTATTATATAAGTTTTCATTTGAAAAGACTTGCCTGTCATGTTTACTTCTTGGACATTGGGAACTTATTTTAAATATTAATAACTTGGTAGTATTTGTAAATGAAAAGAAAAATATTCCAAACAGTTGTTCTTCAAATACTGGTGGTAACTTGTGGGTTGACCTGAGCTGTGAGTTTGTGTAGGGCTATTAAAAAAGACATTTTTATTTTCAATAGGAAATATATAGTATCTTTATGATCACTTACTTCATCCTTTCACCATTTCCAGATATGTAGTATACTCCTAATAGGGAACACTAAAAAGTCAGTCCTGATTGTGATTAGTGTTACTATTCCATATCATAAACTTGCATATTAAAGAGCTTAAACTAAAATGTAATCTAATTGAAAATAACCACCCAATTCATTTCCTAACAGCTCCTCCAGATCCAGATTCTCTTGTTTTTCCAACTGAAGTCTCACGTACTTCTACAACTATCCGCATCCGTTTCCGCAAGAACTACTTCACAAATGAAAATGGCAAAGTTATATTATACAGTATAATTGTTGCTGAAGATACTTCAAAAATTAGTACAGGTTTTGAATTGCCTGCTTGGAAGGATGTGCAAGGATACACTGTTTGGCCTCCTTACCAGGTAAGGGTCTGATTTTCAGTTAAAAAGTCTTGAATGATGTAACAGTCTTTTATAAGGGTACAGGTGAAATAAAGTTTTTCTGGTTGATCTTCTATAACATAAACACTGTGATGTCTTGCTTCTATCTCTGTTCCCAGTCTTGTAATTTTGTATAGTATTTAATATTTAACAGGATACCTGTCAAAATGAAAGGAGGCAGAAATATTCATGCTAGTCATTTTGACAACATAAATTGCAGTGTGCTAATTTTCTGGAATTATGTCTGCTTAGTTAAGCTGTACTATTTTTACTTAATTTTGATATTTAAAGTGATGTTATACTTGAGGATTCTGTTCAAGATAGCTTAGTGACAGATTAAATCTAGCTTTTTCACAGATGCAATACTTAAGTCATAGTCAATAAAGGGATTTTGACAAAGGAAAAAATCTATTTCTGGGGGAAGACCTGTGTCGCCCGGTGAAATGCTCCTGTAGCACGCATTTCTAGGTATAAATAGATGCTAAATATACCAGAGAAAAAAGCTAAATGGAATGCTAAAGTTACTACCTTCAGCTCGATCACCCATAGGGCGTCGGTATAAACACGGGCGAGTGGAAGCCACTACCACGGGTTTTCTGCCAATTAGAAGATTCCCTTCAAAACCCCTCTCTAGGTAGGTGCCATTACAAGGACTACTACAACTCCCGCCCGAAGGCTTCATTCCTGGATTACGCACCCAAGCTTGGGCTGGCTACAGGGTGGGGACCTGGAAAAGAGAGGGATAGGTTCACCGGGCGACACAGGTCTTCCCCCAGAAATAGATTTTTCCTTTGTCAAAATCCCTTTTCTGGCTCGACCTGTGTCGGCCGGTGAAATAGTATCAGAGAATGGCCATACAAGCTTGGAAAATACAAAAATCAAAAGATACAAGGAAAAATAAAAATAAAATGTTCTCTTAAAATTAAATTTTAATAACCAATGTAAAGTAACAAGATACAATGGTAAAAAAGGAGGAACAAATATGACCAGATCCATACTATCCTGGGATAACAACAGGTAAGGAATACAAAAATGACAAATATAAACAATGTACATGTCCGGCAATGGATTGATAAGCAAACCAGCCCGGAACCTAAGGGAGATAGGTAGGGATTACGAGCGAGGCAGGTGGGAAAGAGTGAGTATCAAGGGAAAAATTTTAGAGCAGAATAAAGGAATAGGAAATAGAGTTCTAAGACTAGGCCGTATCAGGGGAGACGATGCTCCCTGCAGCCACTGCTGAAAATTTAAGGGCCTCTAAATTCTTTAGATAGTGGCGTCTAAATACTGCCGGAGATTTCCAATCCTTAAATTTTTTAAGATCCTCGAAGTTCATATTGTGAAAATAGTTAATTGAGGTAGCCACTGCCCGGATATCATGGACGTAAGGAAATGAATCCGTATTGGCTTGTTTAATAAAATAAAGGATTTGTTGTCTGATTCCTTTTAAGGAAATGGTTCCGCCTTTCTCTCTAATAAAAAGAGGACCTGAAGACTTTTCAGAAGTTCTGGCCGGATAAGATTTTAGTGTGACAATAGGACACAATGATGAGTCCTGTGTGAGAGATATAATCTTCCATGGAGCCCACCTATTTTGTGGGTCTTCATTCTTGGCTAAGAATTTCCAATCTGGGGATAGTAGAACTTCATCCGACGGGAGGAAATCAATGTGATTTGGGTCTCTAGAGAGAGCTGACAGTTCAGATATTCTGGCACCTGAAGCCAGACTCATTAAGAATAATGTTTTCCTGAGAAGGGTTATATATGAGCATGAATCATTATCAGTGTCTGAAGCCAACTTGAGTAGATAGTTTAAAAACCAGGAGACTGTGTGGGGGCGGTCCACTGTTCTCAGACGGGCACATGCTCGAGGGATAGATGAGAAGTACGAATCTGTCAAATCAATATTAAAGCGCTGAAAAATCCTCCTTAAGGCAGATTTAGTTGTAGTAATGGTACTAGCAGCCAGACCTTTTTCAAACAGGGTTCTAAAGAACGAAATTGCCAGATTCGTAGTCATCTTTTGGGCATCTGAATCTTTTAGAAAGATGGCCAATTTCTTTACTGCAGAATCATACTGTCTAAGTGTTGACTCTCTTTTATCTGATTCTACGAACAGGATGTTTAGTGGATCGACACTAGCATCTTTCTGAGCCACAAACTTCATGAAGTCCATAAAGTTAGGGCATTTAGAATTCTTGAGGAAGCTGACACAGTCCGAGTTTGTACTACTTGAGTCAGTTCTGGACAGGGAATCCGTCTGGGATGGAGATTCAACTATAGTAGAAGAGGAAACCAATTGTTCTTCGGCCAGTTGGGTGCAACCAATGCTACCTGTCTTGTGAAAGATCTGAAGGCCCGGGATTTGATTGCAAATCCAACGGAATGACTTCATGTACAAGGACCACTCCGACTCCAGCGGAGTTGTTCTGGATAGTGAGTCTGCAATGACATTCCGTACTCCTGCCAGGTGAGTAGCTGACAGGTGCCAATGATTTTTCGTTGCTAACGAAAAAATTGCAATCATTACATGATTTACTTTGCTCGTCTTGGAGCCTCCTCTGTTTATGCAATGAACTATCACTGCACTGTCCGAGACTAATCTTACATGACTGTTCTTGACTGGAGCTAGACGTTTTAAGGTCAGACAAATGGCCATTGCTTCTAGGACATTGATGTGGAACTGGCAGAATGTATTCGACCACGTTCCTTGAACCTTCTTGTACTGGGAGTAGCCCCCCCAACCGCTCAAAGAGGCGTCAGTGTGGACTATCAGGGACGGTGGGGGAAATTGCAGTGGCACTGACTTGGAGAGACTCCGGGGTTCTGTCCACGGACGGAGTCTTTTCTTCAATATTGGCGGAATCAGAGAGATCTTGTCTCTGAATTTGTTGTTGGCTCTTTTCCACCAGACTCGATTGATATCCTTCAGCCTGGCTTTCAATAGGACATGTGTTATTGAGGCAAACTGAAGAGAACCCAGAATTCTCTCTTGAGTACGACGAGAAGCCTTTTTGTTCTTGAGGAACTGTCTCGTAGCTTTCGCTATCTCTCTGCACTTCTTTGATGGGAGAGATAGCTTGTGTGAGGTTAGGTCCCATTGGATTCCCAACCATTGAAAGCGGGACGCCAGGATGAGACGGGACTTTTCCTTGTTTATCTGGAAACCCAGATACTCTAGGAATTCTATTACTTTGGCTGTTGCTTTGCAACACTCCTCACCGTTGGTTGCCCAAATGAGCCAGTCGTCTAGGTAAGCTACTAACATTACCCCTTGAGCTCTTAGTTCTTGGACTACTGTCTCTCCTAGTTTGGTGAATATTCTGGGCGCTATGTTGAGCCCGAATGGCATGACTCTGAATGAGTAAGCTTGTTTTCCTAGTTTGAAGCCTAGGTATGGAGAGAAGTTTCTTGCTATCGGAACATGATAGTAAGCGTCTGTAAGATCTATAGAGGTGGTGACGACCCCACGGGGAAGTAAGGTCCGCACCTGCGAGACGGTCAGCATGCAGAACTTGTCGCATTGAATGTATGAGTTGAGACGGGACAGGTCCAGAATCACTCTTCGTTTATCCGAGTCCTTCTTTGGTACACTGAACAGACGTCCTTGAAACTTCAGGCGATTGACTTTCTTTATTGCTTTCTTTTGAAGGAGATCTTTGGCATATTCTAGTAGGTCTGTCGTTGGAGTCTGGTGAAAACTGACTGGTGGAGGAGGCCCTTTCTCCCATTTCCAGCCCAGACCTTTCGATACAATGCTGTGGGCCCATGAACTGAAGATCCAATGGTCCTGAAAGAGATACAGTCTCCCGCCCACCTGTGGAGTCTCACTGGTTGGTTGAGGTCTTACCTCCTCTGCCTCCTCTGAAGCCTCTGCCTCTAGAGCCGGCTCTCTGTCGGAAGGCACCTCTGGCTCTGCTACTACTTGCATGCTTGTTGTAGCCACGAAATGCTCCTTGTGACTCAAAGGAGGCGTTGAAGGCTGGGGAGGCTACTAAGGCGGTTGAAGTCGAAGGTTGCTGAGTCGGTGGACTCTGCACCAGGACAAACTGTTGCTGTGGCTGTACCTTGGATGTCAAAGGCTTGCCGATCTGGGAGACAGGAACCACTTTGGAAGAGGAAGTCGACGGCTTGGGAGCCGAAGACGACCTTGCAGAGCCTGCCGGAGAAGGCTTGGATGGTTTGGATACCTTTAGCAGGGATCTCGTCTTCCAGGCCTTGACCTTGGGGATGACCGAGGTCGATCTATCCCAAGTGGGGGCGGACTTCGAAGGGAAGCCCTGGAAAGAAGGGGGAGAAGAAGGAGTGGGACTAAAAGGGAGACTACCTGCTTCACTTACCTCCCTACCTACCTCCTGATCCTCTGTGGCCATTGGTTCGCGGTGAAGGCTGATGGCCTCGACTTCTTCTGTGACGATGTCACACAAGCCCTTTTGGTCCTCTGGGAGGGGTTGGATCTCCTGACGGATGCCCTCAATAATGGGATCTGCCACAGATGCAGGTACAGCCGCCGAAACCGGAGCGCCTGGGTATAGGAGGGAACACAGCTCCTCCGACAGCACGTAGGGCTGGCCGGATTTAGCATTCCTCCCGAATCCTCCCACCCAGGACTTCAGGGACGCCATGGACGAGGTCTTGAGTGACAAACTAACCTTTAAAAATAACCATATTAGAATCCCCCGTGTCAAAGAAATTTCCCAAAGTCAACTTATAGCAGAAATTTTGCAGAAACAACGAGGCGAAAATGTTACTTACCGACTCGTCTGACACGATCTTCACCAATTCATAACAAACTGTGCAGGCCTCCGGGTGCCAGACCATATTCCCATCTACCGGGATGGCACAGTTGGCATGAGATCTGCAGACCTCATGCCCATACGACCTATACAGGATGGCCGGACATCCCGACACCTGGCAATGGACCATCTGTAAGTTGAAAAGTCAAATTGGTATCATTAAATAGAGGCGCCGGAGTTAATTCCGGCCAGATGGGTGCACTTTAACTAGATATTTAATCCGTTATAGGCAATATCGGGTATAAATTTCAACTTACTGGTTATTAAAAAAAGCTCTGGATGTCTCCGCCTGCTCCGGAATCTGTCCTCGGGATCGGTAAAGCTACACCCAGCGGAGAGGGCCTGATACGAGCAGAACAGGGGAATAAGGTAAGACCTAAGCTTGAGTCTGATCGCATCGCAGCAGATTAATGCAACATAATCAAATGTAGGCGCATTATCTGAGCGGCGGAGCAGAGGTACATACAATCTGGTGTATAGCCTGCTGGCTGGTGTGATGGTAGACCTCACCTGGCCAGAGGACTTATGGGCCCGGAGACATATTAAAGAGATTACACAAAATACTAACAACCAATCTCCTCCGACTAACCCTCCTGGAAAAGCTATATGCTCTAGCGGTCGTTCATCGGTAGGATTACTTGAACCGCGAGCTAGCTAGGCAGCACCGGACGAGACCGGGGCAGGGGGTGGGGGGTGTGTGTCTGGAGGAGAGTGGACAAGTCGTGATCGCCTGGCCACAGCAACCGATCAGTGAGCCACCACCTTTCGGGAGCTGTAACAAGCCTACCACTAAAGGGAGCAGAAGACGGTAGGCCAACTGACATCCTAAAGGGGGCAAAGGTCCAGGCTACACACCACAAGACAAACATAAAATAAATGATGAGGAATTACTGGAAGAATTGCGAAAGAGGAATAACAAGGGGGGGAGGAATGCACCCAGCAAGGATCCAGCCTAACCCTCTGAGATCGGTACAGATCCGGTCAGGTAGGCTAGCCTGGCCTCCAAAGGACGTCATGAAGTGGACGAATAGAACCTAACAAAACTCTCTAAAATCGAAAATTCCAATCTGGTCAGACACGATAAGTCTAGGCCCAACTAACATGACACGAGAGGGACTCTCTGTCCTGGACCGCTCTCCCAGCAAGCACAATAGCCTGGGCAGGAGGCGGTAAGAGTGGGGCCAAAAGGGTGGAGGGGCAGGACTGCCTGACCTACCTTCCAAAACTAGCCTAGGTCTGGTCGGGTAGGCCAGGGAAGGTATCACAAGAACTTCCAACCTCACAAAGAATATGAATATTTATTATAAATGTGCATATAATCGAGTGCATTACTGACTAACATCGAAAAACACAATAAAAGAATGCATGCAAGAATATTGCGAGAGAGAAAGAGAGGAATCGCCCTCTCCAGAAAACTGGTGTACTATAGGCTAGCTTAGAAGCCAAAATACACTACTCGCGTATAACATAGAAAATAAATAGTACGTACGAAGGGGAACCAACACGCTCCTGAGGGATTGAGGACAAAAGCCAAAGGCTAGAATAACGAAAAATAAACATATAACAAGAGACCTCAGAGTACGTCAGGAGCGAGTTAGGGCCTACGACGCAGGGTGACCAGACGTCCTGTATTTGACGGGATTGTCCCATATTTATGACATTTGTCCCGTGTCCTGTATTGACCCTTCCTGGGACGCCTTTTGTCCCGTATTTTCAATATTTGAAAAAAAAATACAACATACTAGTGAAATTTTGCAAAATACGGGGTAAAGGCGGCCGCCCAAAATTGGCAACAGTGCAGCGAGCCAAGAACGAACAAATCTGTCCTTGGTATTTGATTTTTTAAACATAAGGCAGCATGTCCGACAAAAAGTGCAACAGAAAAATGAAGAGAAAATGTACTTTTAGACCAGAGTGGCAAAATTACAGTGATTTCAAGCAATGGCTCGTCCCCCAAAACAACAACGAAAGCGGTGCATACTGCAAAATATGCTAGAAGAATTTTAGCATTACGCACGGTGGATTGAGGGATGTGTGACAGCATGGATCAACAGCAGCACAAATCAAATAAAAAAGCAGCCTCAGCTGCAGCAGTGTTAGGAATAAGATCATTATTCCCAGCAAAAAATTGTACAGAGGCAGAAAAGGTCTGGTATATATATATATATATATATATATATAATATATATATATATATATAGATATATACATATATATATATATGTATGAATGTATGTATATTGTTCAACTACCTCTCCAATTTAGGTGTCCCGTATGTCAATTTTCAAAATCTGGACACCCTGCTACGACGTAAGGATAAAATTCGTAAAACCAAAGCTCCAGAAACGACAGGAGCTAGAATAACGATGGGGTATACAAAAAAAGTAGCATAAACAGTGAAAAGCAAACAGTGAGGTAAATATCATCATAAAATAACAATGGGGAAAAAAAAAACGCACGCAGCGAATGATGCACCCAAGATGGCGGATGTAAAAGGAGCGTCACCCCGGTTCGCGAGAACTAAGGTGTCAAATAAGGGCTAAAAAGGGATGTATCGTGCCCTCACGAGATACAAAAACGTAATATGGAATACTCAACTTAGATGAAGAAGCTTGGGGCTCTGGAGCAGACATGGCTTCGCCAAAAAACACAGGAAGAGGGCAGTGAGAAAAACATGTGCGGTCACTGTTGCGCGCTAATACAGGAATGAAGCCTTCGGGCGGGAGTTGTAGTAGTAGCGAGCGGAAGGTTGTATTGTAGTCCTTGTAACGGCACCTGCCTAGAGAGGGGTTTTGAAGGGAATCTTCTAATTGGTAGAAAACCTGTGGTAGTGGCTTCCACTCTCCCCTGTGTTTATACCGACGCCCTATGGGTGATCAAGCTGAATGTAGTAACTTCAGCATTCCATTTAGCTTTTTTCTCTGGTATATTTAGCATCTATTTATACCTAGAAATGCGTGCTACAGGAGCATTTCACCGGCCGACACAGGTCGAGCCCAGAAATCAAATTTATTCATCATAGGCAATACTCATTTTTAGCGCATTGGGTTGATAAAGAAACTGCTTGATATTGGAGAGAGTTTCTTATTGCTGTTTAAATACAAACTGTTTTTTATGTTATAATTATACTACTCCTTCAGTTTGGTGTATCTGACTGAACCATGGTATTTATCTTACCACTGAATAGGGTGGACAGTGATAGCTTTCTTGAATTGATCCCATATTACTATTTTTGTTTTACAGTAATTACTGAAATTTGTTTGATATCCTCGCACTATATGTACAGTGGACGCCCCGTATTCGCGTTCTCCAGATTCGTGGACTCACACATTCGCGGATTTCTCTCGGGAATGTTTCCCTGCATTATTCACGGAAAATTCGCGCATTCGCGGTATATTTCTATGATAAATATCCACAAATTCCTGGTTTTTTTGATGAATTTCATCATAAAATGCACTTTTTGTGATAAAACTATTAAAAAAACCATGTAGGAAAATTTTTAGTGGGTTTTTCTTGAGTTTTAACTAACAAAATAGGCTTTTTTTAGCATTTTTATAGGGGTTCCAAACATTCGCGGGTTCTAACTATTCACGGGGGGGGGTCTGGTATGCATCCCCCGCGAATATGGGGGGGACCACTGTATAGGAAACTTGAGGTATCTTTGAATTTTATGAATCACTCCTAAATTACTCTTGTTAATTGTATTGCAGGTCAACGAACCCTTCTATCCATTCGCCAACTCTTCTGTAGTTGATTTTGATATTGGAGTCGAGAAGGATTGTGAGTTTAAGGTTAGCTATTGCAATGGGGAACTTAAGCCTGGTACAGAATACAGTGTCAAGATAAGAGCATACACTGCTTTAGACAAATTTGCCGATACCCATTTTAGTCATCGTATAACAACAGGTGAGTTGCAGTTAGTCAATGTAGTATTGATGTTAATTCAGAGGTAGTTAGTGAAAAGCTCACTTCTATGTATATGTACAGATATTTGTGATGAGACCATTTTCATGAAAACATTAATTTTTTTAGATTATGAGAGTGGAAATGTTGGCCTAGCTGTAGGAATTCCAGTACTTATTTTGGTATTGGTTGTGTTGGTGGTGATGATCATGAGGCGCCGATCATGTCGACCTCCAGAATCAAACGCAGATATTGGGCCAATAGGTCTTCCTGACATCGAGACAAGGTAAAAAAAAAAAAACGGCAAATGTGTAGTGTATTCATTTCCATAAAAATTATTTTAATACCAAGATATATATGTGCAACTTGAAAATTTTCAAATATTGTACTGTACTTATGTAGATGACAGGCTGAACAGCTGATTCATAAAAAAAGGCCAATCATATTTGATTCATAAAAAAAGGCCAATCATATTTTTTAACAATTTATTGTATTTACAACAAATAGATCAGTAATTGATTTATGAACTTGGGTGTCCTGTATTTTTCATAAGCTTTAAAAATTTCAGTCGACCAGTGACACTGCAGGACTTTGAGGCTCACATCCGGTTCATGTCTGCTGATTCAGAGTATCATTTCTCTGAGGAATATGAAGCCCTAAAGTATGTAGGGCACGACCTTCCACGAACAGCTGCAGACTTGGCTGTTAATCGACCTAAAAACAGATTTACTAACATCCTTCCTTATGACAGTACTAGATTCAAACTCCAGCCAACAGATGATGAAGAGGGATCTGATTATATTAATGCTAATTATGTCTCTGTAAGTAAAATCTTCCACACTTAATAAAGCACATCAAAAGTAAACTTGTTACTACAAAGTCGCAGTCATTATTGGAAGAACAATATTTTTTACTTGTTCTGTAAATATTAGGTGCATATGAATTTATCATAAAAATAACTTTCTTAATTTATGATTGGTAGGGTCACAATTCACCCCGTGAGTTTATTGTGACACAAGGTCCTCTGCCTTCAACTCGTGATGACTTCTGGAGGATGGTTTGGGAAAGCAATTCACGAGCAATAGTAATGCTAACACGTTGCATTGAAAAGGTACGGTAATTCTTGAAGACATTACCCTATAGTATATCATAGAATATATTTGCTGTAGTAGTATATATTATGAAAATATATTTTATAAATCCTCTTACAAATGCTAACATACTTTCACAAGGAATCAAGCATAGTAAAAGACTGTACTAAATTTTCTTTCAGGGAAGAGAAAAATGTGATCATTACTGGCCTTATGACATGCAGCCAGTTTGTTATGGTGATATCCATGTCACAATTATAAATGAGAGACATTTCAGAGACTGGAATATTTCAGAATTCAATGTCTGTAAGGTATGGTTATGTCGTGGTTACCAAACTATGCACTGTGCTGTAGTAGATATAGATAATTATTTTGAATGGCTAATTTATACAGATTTTGATTTAGAAAACTGTTTCCTTCATTTACTAGTGCAGTGAGAGAATTTGAATCATAACAGTTATTTTTGTGATACACTGTATAATTATGTACATATCTTCACAGGGTGATGTGTATCGAGTAGTTCGCCACTTCCATTTCACAACGTGGCCCGACTTTGGGGTTCCTGAACCTCCACAAACTTTAGTTAGATTTGTGCGGGCTTTCAGAGAACGGGTTGGACCTGATCAAAAGCCGGTTGTGGTGCATTGCAGGTACTTTATATTATTGTACTCAGTAAGGCTGCTAATCACCAAAATGTCAGCATAGTCCAGTATAAATCATAGTTTAATCATATTCATCCTTATTTCTAGATTTCTGAAAGTTTTAAGCACTTGCCGGTCCTTAAACTCAAAAATAAGTTTGTACAACTGACATTAAACTCAAGATTTTTCACTTTAGTAAGGAAAGATGAGACATTAAGCAGCCACGTTATCTTTTAAAGCCTAGGAAGACCAGTGATTTTCATTCATTCATTATCTAATTTACACATTTATTGCATGGAGTTGGAAGGTTAATTGATTCTCATTTGAAAAACTTTGTTTATTACATAACTTCACCATTCATTCACAGCTTTCTCTATTTTGTTATTTCCAGTGCTGGAGTTGGTAGATCAGGTACTTTCATAGCACTTGACAGATTACTCTTCAGTATTCACCAGTATGACTACGTAGACATTTTTGGAATTGTCTATGAAATGAGAAGAGAGCGGGTATGGATGGTACAAACAGAACAGCAATATATTTGCATTCATCAGTGTCTTTTAGCTGTCTTACAAAACAGGGAGCATGATCATCCACCAGCTGAAATTCATGATAATCCAGGTTTTGATGGTAAGTATATACTTCTGTGTCCATTACTTAGGATGAAACAAATTAACCAATCTTGTCCTTTGAACTGGTTCCATGTTTTCTTTTACTCATTTTCATTACCTGAATATTTCAGAGATATACTGTACTTAAAATTTAATTGTAGTATCATAAAATTTATACAATAGTCTTGAAAGAAATTTTGAAGAGTACAATACACAATATTCAAGCCTTGATGACTAAACTGTTTAATAGATTCAGAGACTAGTTTCTATTTAAAGTATAGTTTCTATTTAAAGTATTACAGTTACTATACTATACTATACTATTCTCAAACAACAAGTCAGAAAATGTCTATAAATTTTTAGAAAATATTTATGATTCCCTAATGTTTCAGTTCCATGTAAAGTTGGTTCATATATTTCATTTCACCTATCTACAACTTAAACCATTTGATTACAGAATGTGATACTGTGGAAGATTAAGCCTCACATAAGATTAAATTTATGAAAGCAGTAAAGATCATTCTATGTTAGGTACAAATTGGGATATAAACATTATTCAATACTCCCCTCTGTTTTAACACTATGATGTTCCATTAATGATTTAAAGCATTTCATTTAAGAAAATATCATGTAGCTGGACCATATAATGGTAGAAATGGTGCTCACTAGTCTCACTTAACTATTGTAAAATTAATAGTGTGGTATGCTGTAACCTAGCACAACACCTATACAGTAAAAGATATTTGCATAATTTCTCAGAAGCAATGGAAAGTAATTAGGTGTTGTAATATTCTTATGAAAATAGCCCAAGTACCGTAAGAATTGACCATGTATGGTTTTAGACCAAAGTAAACCCTCAAAGATCCCAATATCCAAATTGAATGTCCAGACATTTTTCTCTTCATTTTTCATAAAGAAATACTATGTAATTAAGACAAAAGGCATAGAGACAGGGGAAAACTAGTTTAGGAAGCCAAAATATAAGTGACAAGCAATACAGTGTAAATTTCATTTTCACATAAGTGACTTACCAAACAATTAAATAGCTGTAAGCCTGGCAGTTGAGAATTCAAATTATCTGGCGGCTGCGGCACTGCCATCGTTCGTGTATGTGGTACAGGTCCCTCCCACTTTTAGGAATACCAGGTACTGCTGAGCTAACTATTGTAAATTCGTTTTCTGCCGGCTACAGAGTAACATTGATGGTTTTTGCAGTCAACTTTTCATTGCTTCATCTTGTGATTTTGTATCATATTTGAAGTACAGTTTGGTGGTTTTTATGGTTTAGCTGCTTCTTTAGCTTTAATTTAGCTATATGTTGGACTCAAGTTCACTTTCAGTTAGCTTTTGCAGCAATGGCTACAAAACTAGGATGGCTAAACTGTTACGATCCGCACTCCAAGTGTGTTAAGTGTAGGGGACAATGTTGTAACAAAGACTTAACTTGCATTGAGTGTCAGGGTTTAAATGAGCAAAGGTGGAAGATCTTTCAAGTCTCATTTAGAGAAGATGGAGAAAGATAGGAAGAGGAAAGCAGCTTTTAGAGCTGGGAGTAGGACTAGTGTTGAGACAACTCCTTTGCCTTTAGAGGCGAAGAAGAGTTCTCTTTCTTCCCCTCTTTTATCCAACATATCTCCTATTGATAGTCCTCCTACTTCATTGCCAATAACTCCAGTCCATGCTTCCAATCCTAACACCATTGCTAACTTAGAGTCCAAAATGGACAAGAGGTTTGAGATTTTGGCTAAATCAGTAATGGATTTAGGTATGTCTTTTCGCGCTTTGTGGAAAAATCAAGTGTTGGTGAAATGACCAGTGTTGTGTCCGAGGAGTTGGCTGTCCGTCCCCCCATTTCTCTTAGACAAAGGTGACTGTCTCGCTCCCCCACACCTGGGAGAAGACATACCGGAGGTCGAAGGGAGACTGGGGGGGTTTGCCCATGGCCAGTCGCCGACTCTGTCAATCCTTTCGACATGCGAGTGTCGACTAAATACCATTGGAAAGGCATAGATGTGAGTGTGGGACAGTTTTCGTCTCATTTGGACGTGCTGTCACCTGAAAAGAAACGACAAGTGTGGAATGCTGCAGTGTCGTGACCTTTCAAGAGACATGCCACATTTGTGGACTGTACGACTCCACCAGTGAGGAAGTTGAGAGAGCAGTGGAATCTCCAACCATCCTGCAGTTTGGCACCTACAGTCTTTTCAGGAGTAACATCAGTCATCTCAAGAGAATATAGTTCTACTGGCAACAGTTGCTTGCAATCTGACCAGCACTCGCTCACTCGTGCTGTCGACTCCCCTCGTAGCTCGTCAAAAGAAGTTTCAATTCGTTCGCCTCCTGCAACTCATAGCACTTCGCCTTCTAGTCGCTCATTTGCTAAGAAGAGCTGCTTGACAGCTACTACTTCAACATCTACTGAGGTTCCAAAGACCAGCGTTTTGGCAGATGAGTCGCCGTTTGGTCCTTTCAAGCAGCAGCTCCAAGAGCTTATGGGGTTTTTGAAGAAAGCGACGGCCCCTAGAGGAGAGGAAGATGGTGCATTGTTAGTTCTTTCTGAGGACAAAGTACATGAGTAGGAGTTGAAAGCTTCTTCGGTTCGGCGTACTCTAGTCTGTTGAAGTTTTTGCTGGTTACGTATCCGGACTGCTTTGAACCAGCATCGCCTTTGTCGCCACCTTCTATATTCATGAAGGATAGGAAAGTAGCATCTTCAGGATTGCTGAAGCTAGTGTTTTCTCAGTCAGCCAAGAAAGTGTTCAAGGAGTCACACAAGTGGATAGCAAAGAAGAGGGAGTCTGGTAAGCCTCTTTCACCTATCCCCCTTCGAAACTGCAGAACAAGATATATCAGTTCTACACAACTGGAGAAGTTCCTTCCTTGGGAGTATCTGCCTCCTCCTCTCAAGGGGACTTCTTAGGTTGAGTGGACGCAAACAGAAGATAGGCTTTTGCTGCTGTGAAAGTAATGTTCTCCTCACCCAACTTTGATCACCTGGTTCAGAACTTGTTCTGGGTGATTAAAGTATTTAGTTTTCTGAATTGGACTATCGCAGCATTAGCCAAGAAGATAGAGGAGTGTCATTCTCTGGAAGAGGAGTTTTCAACAGACTGGCTTAATGTTTTGTCCTACATAGACAAAGTTGTGAGAGATGGATTGGGTGAACTAGCCATACTCCTCACAATGGGAATACTTAAAAAGAGGGAGCTGTGGTGCTCTTTTGCGTCCTGAGGAGTTACGACAAATAAAAAATCAGCATTGATGTTCTCTCCCCTTTGTAAGTCCCACCTGTTCCCAGAGGAGACTATTCAACAGGTGCTGTCGGACCTGGAAAAGAAATCGACTAATGACCTTTTGACGCGGCCAGCGAGATGACCAAAGGACCCTGCTACAGGAGCTAAAGCTTCTCCTCTTCAGAAGCATCCTTTTCGTGGGGGTAAGACTAGATTGCAGAGCAGACCAAGGATTAACTTGCGAGTGTCAGCCAAGTCCACCAGGAAACCTCCCTTTAAGCCGACAGACAAGTACGTAATCGGGAGATCCTTCACCCACCTGTAGGGCCGAGACTTCACAACTTCTGGGAGGAATGGAGTCAGAGATGAGCGGAGCAGTGGATAGTCCAGGTGCTTCAAGAAGGATATGCGATCCCTTTTGTTCAAGATCCTCCGCTGTCCAATGTGCCCATATGTTTGACATCATACTCAGAGGGATCAGGGAGGGCTTTGGCATGAGCCAAAGCAAGAAGGCCATAGAAGAGGTGACAGACAAGACATCCCCAGGCTTCTACAACAGACTTTTTGTAGTCCCCAAGACATCGGAGGAGCTGGAGGCCCGTATTAGATGTAAGCACTTTGAATCTCTTCATTCAGAAGATGAAATTTCGAATGGAAACCAGTCGGTCGGTGATGTTCGCCCTCCAACCGGGTGACTGGATGGTGTCTCTTGACATGAAGGACATTTATTTTCTATTTTCATGTCCCCATTTATCAAGATTCCAAGAGATTTCTGAGGTTTGTCTTCAAAGGGAGAGTTTTCCAGTTCAGAGCCTTCTGCTTAGGACTATCGACAGCTCCCCAAGTATTTACATGTATCCTTGCCCCTCTGGGAAAATGGCTACACCTGATGGGGATCAATGCAGTCTTTTATTTGGATGAGTGGCTCCTGAGATCCAAGTCCGGTCTTCAGTGTGTGAAGGACTTAAAAAGGACGTTAAATCTGATGCAACAATTGGGAATTCAAATAAATCTCAAGAAGTCCCAACTGTCTCCGACTCAGAGGATTCCCAATTTAGGGATGGTTCTGGACTCTAGCTTTTTGGGCTTTTCTCTTCCTGAAGAGGATAGAGCCATGTTTAACAACAGTATGACAGTTTCTTGTTCGTCAGTCAGGCTCAGCTCTAGATTGGATGAGCCTCCTCGGAACCTTTGCTTCAGTGGAGAGTTTCGAAACCTTAGGCCACAGGCCACCTCCAAATGAGGTCTTTCCAATTCTTCCTAAAAGCAAAATGGAACCAGAAGATGCAACCAGACTTGTTAGTTTTACCCTTGATGGAAGAGATCAAGTCAGATCTTCATTGGTGGCTGTTGACGGAGAAACTTCAGGAAAGATTTTCTCTAGTCACGTCGAACCCTGACCTAGAGTTCTTCTCAGATGCATCGGACAAGGGATGGGGAGCTCTGCTAGGAGACAGGAGGGTCTCGGGTGTTTGGATGGAGCAAGAGAAGACCCTACACATAAATGTGAAAGAGTTGAAGGCGATTCTTCTAGGTTTACAAGCGTTCGCTTTTCTAGTTGCCAGAGGAAAAGTAGCGATTATGAGGACAACACCACAGCGTTATCGTATGTTCAGAAACAGGGAAGGACACACACTTTTTCTCTCAACAGAGTAGCAGAAGACCACCTTCTCTAGGCGGACAAACACAAGGTCTCTCTTTTTCCGCGGTTTGTTCAAGGAAGAATGAATGTATTGGCAGATGAGCTGAGCCGCTCAAATCAGGTCCTATTGACGGAATGGACTCTGAACGAGAGAGTTTGCCTACATCTTTGGAGGTGGATCTCATCGCCACCTCAAGGAATAATCTTCTGATTTTCTGCTCACCGGTTCTAGACCCGCTAGCGGGGAGTACAGGTGCAATGCTGCTGGACTGGGTGGGCCTCGACATAAATGCATTTCCCCCTTTGGGATAATAAGGGAACTCATCAACAAGCTACAGTTTTATCGGCATGTGTCAATGACTCTCATGGCCCTATTCTGGCCCAGAAAAGATTGGTTCCCAGACCTACTCAAGCTCCTAGTTGACTTCCCTAGGCTCCTACCACAAGGTCCATATCTTCTCAAACAACCTCACTTTCAACCGGTATCACTAAGGGTTGTCCGTTCTGACTCTGACAGGATTCAGACTGTCAGAAACCTTGTCAGAGCAAAAGGCTTTTCGCGAAGAGACTCAGAAGCTATTGCAAGACGTAGAAGAAGCTCTACCAGTCGAAGAGGAGAATTTTCAGGTTGTGGTGCAGACAACGTCATCTCTTCTTTTACAACCTCTATAACAGAAATTGCAGATTTCCTGTTATTTCTAGGGACTTGAGAAAGCTGTCCACCTCTACTATCAAGGGCTACAGGTCTATGCTTTCATCAGTTTTTAAGCATGGAGGCCTTGACGTCTCGAACAATCAAGATATCAGTGACCTTACTTAAATCTTTTGATTCCTCAAAAGTAGTTAAGTCTGGAGAAATGGATTGGAACTTGGATGTTGTGCTAAGATGGATTTCCCGTCCTCAGTTTGGGCCTCTTAAATTCTTCATCCTTAAGGGATCTAACAAAGAAGACGCTGTTTTTAGCTGCCTTAGCTACTGGGGGTAAAGTAAGGGAAATGCAGGTGATCAGTTAAGAGGTCGGTTTCTCTCAGAGTAATGCAGTGTGCTCTTACATTGAAGAATTCCTACCAAAGAACGAGGATCCATTGAATCCTTGGCCTCACTCTTTGGTAATTAAGAACTTGACGGACATAGTGGGAGCAGAAGAGGAGGAACGTACGCAATATCCTGTCAGATCTATTAGACACTACCTGCTTAGGACAGATACGTTAAGAGGAAATTCGAATTGACTCTGGTGTTTGGTGAGAAACCCCTCCAGTCCTCTCTCTAAGAATGCGATTTCATTCTTCCTAAGGAGCTTGATTCTGGAAGCTCATGCTCAAATACAAGACCAAACTCTTAGCGTGCTGAAGGTGAAGGCGCACAAAATTCGTGCAGTAGTGACTTCCTTAGCATTTAGGCATAATATGTCTCTATCCTCCATTGTGCAAATGAAGTTCTGGTGGTCAAAAAGGGATTTTGACGTAAGGAAAAATCTATTTCTGGACGATTGGCTCGTGTCGCCAGCGAAATATCCTTTAATCTATTATTTCTAGGGTAAATGTACTAACACATACCAGAGAATAAATAAATAAAGAAAAAGGTCAGTATAACTGACTCGCTCACTCTCCCAGAGAGTGTCGGTATGAACACTATGGCGAGTGAGACCACTACCACGAGCCAAATGCCAATAGAATTCTCCCACTACAAAATCCCCCAAGAGGAGAGCCGACCCACAGAGTGGGCAGCACCTACTACTACTACTCCATCCCATGCTGCCGACTGCTGCGCCTCTGGTGGCCATCCTGAAGTTAGCAGACAATCTTGGCGATGGGATGGGTAGGGCGGGATTTCGCTGGCGACACGAGCCAATCGCCCAGAAATAGATTTTTCCTTACGTCAAAATCCCTTTTCTGGGCTCAGCTCGTGTCGCTGCGCGAAATCGTACCAGAGAAATAGCACAAGATTGTAAAGAAATTTAACAAAATATAAAAAGGTCTCAAATAAAAGATAAAATAAAAATAAATCAATATAATTGCTAATAAAGATACATATACACAGTGATACAAAATAGAAATATTACTTAATTTTATACTTAATTCTAATAATATTTCTTAACTTAAGGTAATATACATATATACAGGAGAAATGTATCATATATGTACAAAAATGGTATCTGTGTAAAGCAATGTATCAAAACATTCTAAAGCAATTAACACAAAAGTTGAATAAAACAAACTCAACAATAATAAAATATAAAGGAATGTATATGACTTAATATACAAAACCCGTAATCATTATAATAAGATGTATCTCCTAGCATAAAAATAAGGAGATGACATCCACGAGATCAATAACCATCATCAAATGTGAGTGTCCCTAGCAAAAAAATAAGGGACACCCACTACATCATCATAAAAGCAGCTAAGACACAAGGTGACCGTAAATGAACAAGGCAGGAATAGACGAACTGTTGGGTGAGGCAGGTAGAAAGGAGGACTGGATCTTCTACTAAGGATTAGTGAGAGTCAGGAGAAACTATGTTCCCCGCTGCTACTGCTGAAAATTTCAGAGCTTCCAAGGACTTTAAGTAATGACGTTTGAACACTGTCGGCGATTTCCATCCAGTATACTTTTTCAACTCATCGAAGTTCATATGTTGGAAATAGTTAATTGAGGTGGCTACTGCCCTGACATCATGTGCTTTTGGGAAAGAGTCAGGATTGGCTTGTTTAATGAAGTACAGGATTTGTTGCCTGATGCCTTTAATAGATAAAGTGCCACCTTTTTCTCTCTTAAAGAGAGGCCCCGATGAGGATGAGGAGGTCCTAGACAGAAAGGCTCGTAAGGCTGAAACTGGGCAAAGAGATACATCTTGTGGAAGGGGTAGTACCTTCCATGGTTCCCACCTCATCAAAGGATCTTCATTCTTAGCTATAAAGCTACGTTCCGGAGAGAGTAGCACTTCCCCTGTGGGAAGGAACTGAATATGATCCGGATCTCTGGATAAAGCCGACAGTTCTGAAATTCTAGCTCCTGAGGCCAAGCTTAATAAAAACAGGGTTTTTCTTAAGAGCATTATAAACGAGCATGTGTCATTATTGGTTTCTGAAGCCAGCTTTAGAACATCGTTTAAGAACATGATACTGACGTAGGCCTTACAGAAGGTCTAAGTCTAGCACACGCCTTGGGAATAGACGAGAAGTAGGAATCTGTCAAGTCTATGTTGAACCCAAATTGAAAAATCTTTTTCAAGGCTGACTTGTTTGTCGTAATTGTGCTAGCTGCTAAGCCTTTTTCAAATAAGGATCTGAAAAAGGATATAGCTGAATTGATTGTCATGATCCTAATATCTGATTCTTTCAGGAAGGTTGCTAACTTTTTGACAGCAGCATCATACTGTCTCAAAGTTGAATCTCTTTTATCGGATTCCAAGAAGAGAATATTCTGAGGGTCAATATTCGCATCCCTTTTCGCTGCAAACTTCATGAAATCCATAAAGTTAGGGTTTTGAGAATCCCTGAGGAAGCGAACACAGTCTTCGTTTGTACTGACTGGGAGAGGCTGGGATTGGGGATCCGAAGAGGGCGAAGACCCAGTTCTAGAATGAGAGGGTACCAATTGCTCTTCGGCCAGTCTGGGGCTACTAGAGCCACTTGACCCTTGAACGTCCTGAGTTTGTTTAACACTTTCATGAGAAGATTCACTGGAGGAAAGACATAAATCTTCTCCCAGTTGTTCCAGTCTAGAGCCAGGGCGTCCGTGGCATAGGCCAGAGGGTCCAGGTTGGGGGCCACATAACACGGGAGTTTGTGGTTCGCTTGAGATGCGAAGAGATCCACCTGTAGACCTGGAACTCTCTGAAGAATCCATTGGAACGAACTGTTGTCCAGTGACCATTCCGACTCTAGAGGTACTGATCGGGATAGAGCATCTGCTATGACGTTTCTCACTCCAGCTATATGAGTGGAGGAGAGATGCCAACTGAACTTGTCCGCCAGGGAGAAGATGGCTACCATGACATGATTTAGATGACGTGACTTGGAGCCTCCTCTGTTTACACAATGTACTACCACTGCGCTGTCCAGGACTAGCTTTATGTGGGAGTACTTTGGCGGACGTAACCTTTTTAGAGTCAAGAACACTGCCATTGCCTCCAGTACGTTTATATGGAACTGACGGAACTGAGGTGACCACGTTCCTTGGACCTTCTTGAACTGGGAATATCCTCCCCAACCGCTTAATGAAGCGTCTGTGTGGATGGTGAAGTCTGGTGGAGGAAACTGAAGAGGCACTGACACCGACAAGTTCTTGACTTTCGCCCACGGCCGGAGTCGATTCTTTAGAATCAGAGGGACTGAGGACAATTTGTCCCTGGACCTGACATTTGCTCGTGAGCGCCAGATTCTGGTTAGGTCTTTCAGTTTGGCTTTCATTAGGATGTTCGTCACTGATGCAAACTGGAGAGAACCCAGGATCCTTTCCTGAGATCTTCTTGACGCCAGTTTGTGACTCAGAAATTGCTTGACTGACTTCGCTATTTCCTTCCTCTTGGATGATGGAATCGACAGAGTATGGGAGGATAGATTCCATTGAATGCCTAGCCACTGAAAGTTTGACTCTGGAGTGAGTCTTGACTTGGTCCTGTTTATCTTGAAGCCTAGATATTCCAGGAACTGAATCACTTTCAGTGTTGCTCTGTTGCATTCCTCGACTGTTGAAGCCCAGATCAACCAATCGTCGAGATACGCTACTACCATAATCCCTTGCGATCTGAGTTGTTGAACTACTACTTCCGCCAGCTTCGTAAACACCCTGGGTGCTACGTTGAGCCCGAAAGGAACTACCTTGAAGGAGAATGTCTGGTCTCCTATCTTGAAGCCCAGATACGGACGGAAGTGTCTTGCAATAGGGATATGATAGTAAGCGTCTATAAGATCGATAGAGGTGGTGACGGCCCCACGGGGAAGTAAGGTCCGTACCTGCGAGATCGTGAGCATCTTGAACTTGTCGCAGCGAATGGCTAAGTTTAAGCGGGACAAGTCTAAGATTACCCTTCTTTTTTGTGAGCCTTTCTTTGGCACGCTGAACAAGCGTCCTTGAAATTTTAACCTTTTGACTCTCGCTATAGCTCCTTTCTGAAGGAGATCCTCCGCATACTCCGTCAGTTCCTTGGAAGGAAGTTGGCGGAAAGGTCTGGATGGAGGTGGGTTCGTTAACCAGCTCCAACCCAGGCCTTTTGACACAATGCTGTGAGCCCACTTGCTGAAGTTCCACCGGTGGCGAAAGTGAAACAGCCTCCCTCCTACCTGAAATTCCTCATTGGTTCTGGTAGCCTCCCCGGCCTCCTCTGAAATGTTTTCCCCTATTAAAGGGACCTCCCGATCCTCTCCCACGAAAGGATCGCTTACCTCTGCCTCCCTTACCCGAGCGGTCATACTTCTGTGAAGCTTGACTCTCGAAGGATTGATTGTAAGCTGGAGAGAGGGCGTAAGAGGTGGAGGGCTGAGGCTGAGGGGAGATAACATAAATAGGCTGTGATTGAGCCTTTGAGGTGGAAGGTTGGGCTGTTTGCACTAAGGGAACAGCCGGAACTTGCTGAGAAAAGCGTGGCTGCTTTTTCTGATAGGGCTGGAAACGTCTGGGTTTCCTTTGACCCTTACCTCTAGCTGCTTGATCTTGCCGCCTCTTGGCCGTAAGACCCCAACGGTCCTTAAGGTTCTGGTTCAACCTCGTAGCCTCTGATTGAACCTCCTTCACCATCGCTTCTGGGAAAAGAGGTCTGCTCCCCAGATGCTCGACGCAAGTAACCTATTCGGCTCGTGCCGAATAGTTGCTTCTTGTAGGACATGCTTCCTACAATTCGTCCTAGCAGTGGCAAACTCAAACATATCTGACTGTACCGTTTGAGTCAGAGATTTGGTCATAAGCTTGAAGAGCGGTTCTGAGCCATAGGCTATGGTAGCCACCTCGGTCATAGCCATGGAATTAATAGATCTGGCTAACCGTGATTTGGCGTCAAATTCAGCCTGAATAAGGCTATCTGGAAGCCTAGGTAACTTTTCACCAAACTGCTCCATAGCACAGTCCGGTTGAGTTTGCCAGTGAGAAGGTGTTAGGTAAGTCTTCCCACAATTCTCCGGCTGAAGGAAGTAACGGAGATGTAGGATCTGCTTCCTTCAGTTGAGGCATGGGGTCCCCCTTCTGGGCCGCTGGAATGGTAGACGTCGCGATCTTTGTCAGGAAAGGGAGCGGGGTACTCTCATCCATCGTAAAGATCGTAAACGGACTCTTGAAAGGTTGGATTTTCGTATTGGAACAATCCATGTCCTCTAGACACCTGAGCCATTCTCTCTGAGCCTGGTCACGTGAATAGAGGACTGTCTCCTTTGGAACTTTATCATCCCGAGTCATGGCTGAGGCGGTGAGCCTTGCGTAGCCGATGAACGGAGGCTGAAGGTCTTCCGGGTAGAACTCGAAGTCCTCGATCCTCCGAGTTCCACATTCCGGGATAGAAATGAGTCCGTCTTGGAAGGGGGCGTATGACGCTACTCTCCAAGGGTTGTTCATTGAGAACGGAGGTAGAGAGTCATACGGGGGAAGCTGGGCTCCACCTGTATTGAAAGGTGGAGGAGAGGCTAGAGGAGCTTGGCTCAGTCCGGCTATAATGCTGTCTTGGGAAGTAATCCTATCCGACAACCGAGAGATCATTTGTTCCATGCTACTTTTCAGAGACCCAACCAGGTCGCCCACCTGTTGTAACAGACCAGCATTGGAGTCCAAAGCCGGAGCTGCTGCGGAGGTGGAGGGGTGGCTCTGAATTGGAACCAAAGGTAGCGGAACTGACGACTCTGCCGGAGTGTGAGATCTCTCTCTGGAGGATTTACTCCTCGAGGACTTAGAGCCGGACCCAGAAGCTTTAGATCTCTCTGCTCCGGGATTCCTAGCCGGAGACTTACGAGAGGAAGATGACGCCGAAGCCGTCTTCTTAGACGACGACGACGTCTTTGTCAAGGATTTCACTGCTTGACCCTTGACCTTGGGTCTAACTGAAGCGTCAGGAGGAGTATATAGTTCGTCACCCGTAAAGCCTTGGAAGGATGGAGAGGTTGCAGGAGTAGAAGAAACAGTTGCACCCAAGGGTATCCCTTGGGTGTCCACCTTACCTACCTCGACCAACAGGTCGTCTACACCTACCATAGGTTCTACATTGATATCCAACGTCGCGACTTCCGAGGAGATGTCCTGGCCTTGGTCAGTCAATGAGGCAGCCAGCTGTTGCTGGATAAAGGCGATAGTCGGGGCAGCCTCTACTGGATCGACGTATCCTGTCGCCTTGCCTCCGGGGAAGATTAGTACCGCCAACCTTTTCTCCAGGATGTAGGGCATACCCTTGGCGGCGTTTTTCCCGAAACCGCCGACCCAGGCCCGCAGGGTTGCCAGTGCGGTATCCCTCACGGCCGGCGCCTGGAAGAGAGGGTATTGATTAGATTTAAGAATAACTTAAAACTAAACTAACTTAAAGCATAACTTAAAATTATAGGGGCTATAAGGCCCCTTGATTTTACCTTAAGTTAGAGTGATTGATGTAAAACTTAAGCACTAAAACAGATGAGGACCAGCTACCGGAGATGGTATACTTACCCCGTCTAAAAGCTGGCTCACCAGATCGTAACATATGGTACACGTCTCATGGTACCAGACCTGGATGTCCCCGTGCGGAGTCGCGCATGGAGCATGGACCGGCAAACTTCGTGTCCACATGGTCCTGAAGTGTGGCGGCGCATCCCGGATGCTCACAGTTGGTGGTCTGTAAGTGGAAAGACACATGAGTATCTTAAAGAACATCACTTATAGGCTAAAGGACAGAAGAACTCCGTTGCATGCCGGAGCTCGGAAAAAATTTGGGCATAGCCCCTCCCTTAATCGCCTGAATAGGCTATAAACCCCGGAGGGGGAATGGTTTAAGGTACTTAAGATAAACTTAATAGTTTAACATAATAGAACTTAAACCTAAAAGCTCGAACGTACCGGACTAAGTCCAGTGCGTGGCGGAGTGTATAACTCAGTGAAACGGAGAGGTTAGAAGGGACCGACTGTATGTACCGGTCCACCCCGTGGGGTAGACTAGCACCTTTCCGCTGGATGCCAGGTCTCCGGTGGTAAAGGAGCCCTAGTAAGGTGGGAAAGAGCAAGGGGCATACAGACTCGGGCTAGTAACGGAGCGACGGAGTAGTAACGGAGGGGGGGAAAGGCCAGTCCCCCCCAGCTTACCATCCGACCGGACCGAGAAGCCGGAGAGGTCGAGTCCAGTCTGGGTCTGTCCCGTCCCTCTACCCCCTCCGCCTGGGGGGAGAGAGGGAGGCAGGCTCGGGTATGCGGAGCGAGCATGGGCAGGCCTAACCACCCCCCCCGACCCTATGGAAGAGCGGGAGGGGGGCAAGGTGACTGGACAGGCGTCTGGCTGCCTCGTGATCACATAGTGACCACGGGGCGATAAGAACAACAACTAAGCCTAGACCACAACCAACTGATCAGAGAGATGCTATCGGGAAGCAACCGAGCTGAAAAGCGGTAACATAGAGGCCCAATGGGCCATGACCTAGACTAAGCGAGCCAGACGCCTAACTAACCTAACAATATCACATAAATATACAAAATGAATAACAAAATGAAAGAAAGAAAACAAAATAGTAGGAGAAAAAATCCAGGAGTGTACGACTAACCCGAAGGCAAGTCTACCACTCAAAGCTAGCCGAGGCCGATACTAAGAGCCGTGGCTAGGGTCTGGATGGAAGAGCCTACATAAGGTAAAAGACATGCATGCATGACAAAACCGTGTAGACCTTACCCTAAACAAAGCGGATAATAAAAATAGAGCGTACAAAAGCCAGGGGAAGTTCTGGGTATGGGCGACCCAGAACGGACCCAGCACGAGGCAGAACCATGCTGCCATGCTTCCGACCTAGAGACCGTATTTATACCTAAAAAACGGCAAATACGTGCTCAGGGCCGGAAAAAACCAATTAGCAATAAACATTGAGTACTTAACTTAGCTGCTGCGATGGCTGCACGCTCCATGGTAATAAAATCCAAAGGAAAGGGCACAAAAACACAGAGAAGAAAATGGCACGTGTGTCTCGTGTGCGCTAACTGAAAAGGATGGCCACCAGAGGCGCAGCAGTCGGCAGCATGGGATGGAGTAGTAGTAGTAGGTGCTGCCCACTCTGTGGGTCGGCTCTCCTCTTGGGGGATTTTGTAGTGGGAGAATTCTATTGGCATTTGGCTCGTGGTAGTGGTCTCACTCGCCATAGTGTTCATACCGACACTCTCTGGGAGAGTGAGCGAGTCAGTTATACTGACCTTTTTCTTTATTTATTTATTCTCTGGTATGTGTTAGTACATTTACCCTAGAAATAATAGATTAAAGGATATTTCGCGCAGCGACACGAGCTGAGCCCAGAAATCAGTTTTTTCATCACAATATCTGAAGGACACAGAGTCTGTGCTTGAAAAATATTATAGGCTGGGACCATGTCCGTGGCTAGCATGGTGTTGAGAGAGGAAGCATAGGGAGACCTCTTTCCCTCTACTATCTCCCCGTCTTGTATTTTTTAAAGGTTGTCGAGTTATTGGGAAGCCTGGGGGTACAATGTACCCAGAGTACCCTCCAGTATTTTATGGTTAGGGTTATGGTGTTGTTTTTAGTGTAGGTGATGGTTCTATGGATTGGTTGTCTGGTCTTTACCCAGGGCAAAGGCAAAATTTTGATTTTTGTAAACCATCGGTGAACTTTCATGGTTACAAAATCCCACCATTAGTAAGGACGATCCTGGCTATTACTGCCACGTCTCCTACAGGTGATGAGAGCGCCAACCAGAGGCAGTATCCACCTGCATCTACTCTCTCACAAGGTAAGGTACTGCAAACTTTATATAATGTGAGTGCATTTTTGTTGTCTTTATCATAAGCTGTCCATTGTGAATGGACAGCTTATGTGAAAATGATATTTTTATAATAAAATAAGGTTTCACATATACTACTTACCAAACAATTACATAGTCAGAGTCCTCCCTCCTCTCCACAGATGGATGTTGCGGCTCAACGAATTGACAATAGTAGTTAGCTCAGCAGTACCTGGTATTCCCGGAAGTGGGCAGGACCTGTATCACCTACACGAACAATGGCAGCACTGCCACTGCCAGGTAATTTAAATTTTCAACTGCTAGGTAAGAAAGCTTACAGCTTTGTAATTGTTTGGTAAGTATATGTGAAACTTTAATTTATTATAAAAATATCATATTGTATTTTCAGTCAAACTTTCAAGTATTATATTAATCTAAAAGTAAATAAATGTAAGGTAAAAACAATGAAGGGGGGTTCCTAACATATTTAAGATAACTAGCACCCAGCAGTTTTCTAGGGAATTATGAGACAATCACCATAATTCAGGAAATTGTAAAATAGTCCAACTACAGTAATACATTTTAAATCCAGTACACTATATATTCTAAGTCACTGTACTGGTGTAGTAAATTCAGATATTTAGGAATTTATCACTACACTGACACCTCAACTTATTGGATTTTGTAACTTACTGGAAGCATTGTTGAGTCTGGCAAAGAAGCCATATATTAGGCAGTCCCCAGACATTGTTAAAAATGGTATGAAAATCTTACTTTTAATCGTTTGAGTGTTTTGAAAATGACATAACCTGCATTTTGATTGAGTATTTCATTATAAAAAAAAAATTTTTACCATTCTGCCATTTTGGAGCTATATTTCTTCCATCGGGTTGGCATCATAAACCCAGAACATGCATTGTAACCCTGAAATAATTTTTGATTAATATATTTGAAGAGCGTCATAACCTTGGGATGGCGTAACCCAGGGACTGCCTGTATTGAAGTTATGGTTTAAATCAAAGTAGTATGTGGGGTTCTTTTTTCTCATGTCTTAAAGTTGTAACTGAAGTGTATAATGTAGTCACATAATGTAATGTACACGCTGTACATTGTTACATTAATGATATTTAAAAGTTAATTGTCAGTCGTTCATCTGGCAGGCAAATATTCAGACAGTCTGAGTTTGGTTAAATATTGTAATTGCAAGCATATATGTAGTACTGTACCTATATTTCAGAATAACTTGTCATATTACTGTTAATCATTGTCAATCAAAATGTATAAAAACATTCCTGTACAAGAATTTTATGAAATTTTTTTTAGTGTAAGGATGCACTGTGAAGTCCTAAGGTATGTGATTAAAAGAAGTGAATTGCAATGCTTGTATACTAAATACTAGGAAATCATTGTTAATCAGAAGTATTAAAACAGTTCCTCGGGTAATTTTTTAAAAGTAAATTAGGATAGGCTATTTATTATTTGTAAGTGCCGGGCATTGTAAGCTAGGCGAGTTGAATCACGACATTGTACTTTGTAAGCTAAATGCCAATCTACGTTACTGAACTGTCTGTTAAATTGAGGTGCCACTCTATTTACCAGAGTTGCCTATTACATATAAATATACTGCTTTATAATGACATACAGTGCAGGGTAATACCTACCTTTCCTCTCCAGGTAAGAAATTACAATTTATTGAATTGACAACCTTTACATTTACAGTAATTTTTCTCTCCTCAGGATGCCCAAAACATTACTAGTTATTTATTTAGTGTAAAATTTAATAATAGTATACAGGTAGTTCCCGGTTTACAGTGGGGGTTCCTTCCCTGCCAGCACACTTTAAGCCTAAAATGAAAAATCGGCATAACCCAAAGCATCATAATTATAATGGGAATACTAAGTAGCACTTACAGTGCCATAAGTGCTGTAAAATGGGTAACAGCACCGTAAATCCACTTACAGCAAAGAAAAATCGTGGTTAACGGCGCCATGAGGCAAGCGCCGTATGTCCAGAACAGTGTAATCTGAACCTTACGTAACTTGGGGACTGCCTGTATTGTAAATGGAACTTATTGATTCTGCTCACCCCAATTGTCTTAATTGTCAAATCACTTCAGTTAGATTGTCTTTCAGGCAAGAAAATGGTATATGTACTTTATTGTACATAATTTGTTTTCTGGGCTCAGCTCGTGTCGCTGCGCGAAATATCCTTTAATCTATTATTTCTAGGGTAAATGTACTAACACATACCAGAGAATAAATAAAATAAAGAAAAAGGTCAGTATAACTGACTCGCTCACCCTCCAGGAGGGTGTCGGTATGAACACTAGGCGAGTGAGACCACTACCACGAGCCAAATGCCAATAGAAATCTCCCACTACAAAATCCCTCCAAGAGGGGAGCCGACCCACAGAGTGAGCAGCTCGTACTACTACTACTCCATCCCATGCTGCCGACTGCTGCGCCTCTGGTGGCCATCCTTTCAAGTTAGCACCCACGAGTCGGTTGTGATATTTTTCCTCTCTGTGTTTTTTGTGCCCTTTCATTGGATTTTCTATTATGGAGCGTGCAGCTATCGCAGCAGCTAAGTTAAGTACTCAGTATTTACGGTTAGTTGGTTTTTTCCGGCCCTGAGACAGTATTTGCCGTTTTTTAGGTATAAATACGATCTCGGGGTCGGAAGCATGGCAGCATGGTTCTGCCTCGTGATGGGCTCGTTCTTGGTCTCCCATACCTAGAACATCCCCTTATTTATCTTCGCTCTTTATGATTATCCGCTTTACTTAGGGTACGGTCTACTCAGGTTTGTCATGCATGCATGTATTTACCTTACGTAGGCTTCTTCTATCCAGACCCTAGTCCAGGTTCTTAGTATCGGCCTCTGACTAGCTTTGAGTGGTAGACTTGCCTTCGGGTTAGTCGCACACTCCTGGATTTTTTCTCCTGCTATATTGTTTCCTTTCTTTCATTTATTTATTTATATAACTGTGTATTTTATTATTGTTAGGTTAGTTAGGCGTCTGGCTTAGCCTAGGTCCTGGCTCTTTGAGCCTATTCTACCGCTCATCAGTTCGGTTGCTTCCCTATAGCATCTCTCTGATCAGTTGGTTCGGCCCAGTGGGCTTATTTGCCTCCGCTTTTCAGTTCAGTATGCTTCCCGATAGCATTTCCCTGATCAGTGGTTGTCCTAGGCTTAGTTGTCGTTTTTGGTCTTACCGCCTCGTGGTCACTTCGTGATCACGGGCCAGCCAGACGCCTGTCCAGTCATTCTTCCCCCCCCTCCCGCTCTTCCATAGAGTCGGGCGGGGGCGGGTCGGTCTGCCCATGCTCGCTCCTCATACCCGAGCCTGCCTCCCTCTCTCCCCTCAGGCGGAGGGGCTAGGGAGTCGGGACAGACCCAGACTGGTCTCGACCTCTCCGGCTTCTCGGTCCGGCCGGTTTGGGTTGGTACGGAGTGGGTGGGGTACTGGCCTGTTGCCCACCCTCCCGCGCTACCTTGTCGCTCCGGGCTAGCTTGAGCCTGTATGTCTTCTCGCTCTTTCCCATCTTACTAGGGCTCCTTCCTGATCGGAGTCCTGGTATCCAGCGGAAAGTTGTTAGTCCACCCAGTAGGGTGGACCGGAGCATACAGTGGGTCTCTACTAACCTTACCGTTTTGCTGAGTTACTACACTCCGCTACGCACTGGACTTAGTCCGGTTTGCTTGTGTGTTAGGTTTAAGTTATCTTTTAAGTTTATCTTAAGAACCTTAAACCATCCCCCTCCCTTACATATCTTACCGGATCTCTCCGGGATTATAGCCTATTCAGGCGATGCAGGGAGGGGTTATGCCCAAATTTTTTCCGAGCTCCGGCATGCATCGGAGCTCTTCTGTCCTTTAGACTGTAAGTGATGTTTTTTAAGATACTCATGTGTCTCCCCACTTACAGGCCACCAACTGTGAGCATCCGGGATGTTCCGCCACACTTCAGGACCCTTGTGGACACGAAGTTTGCCGGTCCCATGCTCCATGCGCGACTCCGCTCGGGGACATCCAGGTCTGGTACCATGAAACGTGTACCATATGTTACGATCTGGTGAGCCAGCTTTTGGAAGGGGTAAGTTTACATCTCCAGTAGCTGCTCCGCTTCTTTTTTAGCGCTTAAGTTTTCATCATATTAACTTAAGGCAATTAATTTAAGTTATACTTTAAGTTTTAGTTTTAAGTGATTCTTAAATCTAAACTACGCCTTCTCTTCCAGGCTCCGGCGGTAAGAGATACCGCACTGGCTACCCTGCGGGCCTGGGTCGGCGGTTTTGGGGAAAAACGCCGCCAAGGGACAGCCCTACATCCTAGAGAAGCGGTTGGCATTACTAATCTTCCCCGGAGGCAAGGCGACAGGATACGTCGACCCGGTAGAAGCGGATCCGACTATCGCCTTCATCCAACAACAGCTGGCCACCTCATTAACTGAGCAGGACCAGGATATCTCTACGGATGTCGCGACCCTAGATATTAATGTTGAACCTATGGTAGGTATAGACGACCTGTTGGTCGAGGTAGGTACGGTGGACACCCAAGGGTCACCCTTGGGCGTAACTGTTTCTTCTACTCCTGCAACCTCTCCATCCTTCCAAGGCTTTACGGGTGACGAAATATATTCTCCTCCTGGTGCTTCGGTTAGACCTAAGGTCAAGTCTAAGGTGATGACTTTGACTAAGACGTCGTCGTCGTCTAAGAAGACGACTTCGGCTTCATCCTCCTCCCGTAAGTCTCCGGCTGGGAATCCCGGAGCATCCAGGTCTAAAGCTTCTAGCTCCGGCTCTAAGTCCTTGAGGAGTAAATCCTCCAGAGAGAGATCTCGCACTCCGGCAGAATCACCAGTTCCGCTACCTTTGGTTCCGATTCAGAGCCTCCCCTCCACCTCCGCAGCAGCTCCGGCTTTGGACTCCAATGCTGGCCTGTTGCAACAGGTGGGTGACCTGGTTGGGTCCTTAAAGAGTAGCATGGAGCAAATGATCTCTCGTCTGTCGGACAGGATTACTTCCCAGGACTCCATTATAGCCGGGCTGAGAGAAGCTCCTCTAGCCTCTCCTCCACTGTCCAACACGAGTGGATCCCAACTTCCTCCGTATGACTCACTACCTCAGTTCTCTATGAACAATCCGTGGAGAGTAGCGTCATACGCCCCCTTCCAGGACGGTCTCATTTCTATACCGGAATTTTGGACTCGAAGAATAGAGGACTTCGAGTTCTTCCCGGAAGACCTCCAGCCTCCGTTCATAGGCTACGCAAGGCTTACGCCGTCGGCTATGGTGCGGGACGATAAGGTACCTAAGGAGACAGTCCTCTACTCACGAGACCAGGCTCAGAGAGAATGGCTCAGGTGTTTTAGAGGACATGGATTGTTCTAACACCAAGATACAACCATTTAAGAGTCCCTTTACCATTTTTACAATGGATGAGAGTACCCCGCTCCCGTTCCTAACCAAGATCGCGAGTCGACCATCCCAGCGGCCCAGAAGGGGACCTATACCGCAGTTGAAGGAAGCGGATCCCACTTCTCCGTTGCTCCCCTCAGTTGGAGAATTGTGGGAAGACTTGCCGAATACATTCTCAGCTGGCAAACTCAAACCGGACTGTGCTATGGAGCAGTTTGGTGAAAAGCTACCCAGGCTCCCAGATAGCCTTATTCAGGCTGAGTTTGATGCAAAATCGCGTCTAGCCAGATCCATCAATTCTATGCTATGTCTGAGGTAGCTACCATGGCTTATGGATCAGAACCGATTTTTAAGCTCATGACCAAAGCCCTGACTCAAACGGTACAGTCAGATATGTTTGAGTTTGCCACTGCTCGGACGAATTGTAGGAAGCATGTCCTACAAGAGGCAACCATTCGGCATGAACCGAATAGGTTACTCTCGTCTAGCATCTGGGGAGCAGATCTCTTCCCAGAAGCTATGGTTAAGGAGGTCCAGTCAGAGGCTACCAGGTTAAACCAGAGCCTTAAGGATCGTTGGGGCCTTTCGGCTAAGAGGAGGCAAGACCTGACTCCTAAAGGTAAGGGACAAAAGAAACCAGGCGTTTCCAACCTTACCAGAAGAAGCAACTACGCTTTCCTCAACAAGTTCCAACAGTACCGTTAGTGCAGACAGCCCAACCCTCCACTTCTAAAGGTCAATCACAGCCAATTTATGTGATATCCCCTCAGCCTCAGCCCTCCACCTCTTACGCCATCTCTCCAGCTTACAATCAAGCCTTCGAGAGTCAAGCTTCTCAGAAGTATGACCGCTCGGGTCAGGGAGGTAGAGGTAAGCGTTCCTTTCGTGGGAGAGGATCGGGAGGCCCCTTTAACAGGGGAAAGCACTTCAGAGGAGGCCGAGGCGGTTACCAGAACCAATGAAGAACTTCAGGTAGGAGGGAGGCTGTTTCACTTTCGCCACCGGTGGAACTTCAGCCAATGGGCTCAGAGCATAGTGTCAAAAGGTCTGGGTTGGAGCTGGTTGACGAACCCACCTCCATCCAGACCTTTCCGTCAACTTCCTTCCAAGGAATTGACAGAGTACGCAGACGATCTCCTTCAAAAAGGAGCTATAGCGAGAGTCAAGAGATTAAAATTTCAAGGTCGCTTGTTCAGCGTGCCAAAGAAAGGCTCACAAAAAGAAGGGTAATCTTAGACTTGTCCCGCTTAAACAAAATTAGCCATCCGCTGCGACAAGTTCAAGATGCTCACGATCTCACAGGTGCGGACCCTACTTCCCCGTGGGGCCGTCACCACCTCTATCGATCTTACAGACGCTTACTATCATATCCCTATTGCAAGACACTTCCGTCCGTATCTGGGTTTCAAGATAGGAGACCAGACATTCTCCTTCAAAGTAGTTCCATTCGGACTCAACGTGGCACCCAGAGTGTTCACGAAGCTAGCGGAAGTGGTAGTGCAACAACTCAGATCGCAAAGGGATCATGGTAGTAGCGTATCTCGACGATTGGTTGATCTGGGCCCCAACAGTCGAGGAATGCAACAGAGCTACTCTGAAAGTGATTCAGTTCCTGGAATATCTAGGCTTCAAAATAAACAGGACCAAATCAAGACTCACTCCAGAGTCAAACTTTCAGTGGCTGGGCATTCAATGGAATCTAGCATCCCACACTCTGTCGATTCCATCAACCAAAAGGAAAGAAATAGCAAAGTCAGTCAAGCAATTTCTAAGTCACAAACTAGCGTCAAGGAGAGCCCAGGAAAGGATCCTGGGCTCTCTCCAGTTTGCATCAGTGACAAACGTCTTAATGAAAGCCAAACTGAAAGACCTAACCAGAATCTGGCGCTCGCGAGCAAACGTCAGGTCCAGGGACAAACTATCCTCAGTGCCTCTGATTCTAAAGAATCGACTTCGGCCATGGGCGAGAGTCAAGAATTTATCAATGTCAGTACCCCTTCAGTTCCCTCCACCAGGGGTCACCATCCACACAGACGCGTCCTTAAGCGGCTGGGGAGGGTATTCCCAGGTCAAAAAGGTTCAAGGGACTTGGTCACCTCAGTTCCGTCAGTTCCATATAAACGTACTGGAGGCAATGGCAGTGTTCTTGACTCTAAAAAGGTTACGCCCACCCAAGTACTCCCACATAAAGCTAGTCCTGGACAGCGCAGTGGTAGTACATTGTATAAACAGAGGAGGCTCCAAGTCACGGCATCTAAATCACGTCATGATAGCCATCTTCTCCCTGGCAGACAAGTTCAGTTGGCATCTTTCCTCCACTCACATAGCTGGAGTAAGAAACGTCATAGCAGACGCCCTATCCCGATCAGTACCCCTAGAGTCGAAATGGTCACTGGACAACAGTTCGTTCCAATGGATCCTTCAAAGAGTCCCAGGGCTACAGGTGGACCTCTTCGCATCACAAGCGAACCACAAACTACCGTGTTATGTAGCCCCCAACCTGGACCCTCTGGCATATGCCACGGACGCCCTGGCTCTAGACTGGAACAACTGGGAGAAGATTTACGTCTTCCCTCCAGTGAATCTCCTCATGAAAGTATTGAACAAACTCAGGACATTCAAGGGTCAAGTGGCTCTAGTAGCCCCAGACTGGCCGAAGAGCAACTGGTATCCTCTAATTTTGGAGCTGGGCCTTCGTCCTCTTCAGATCCCCAGTCCCAAGCTCTCCCAGTCAGTGCAAATGAAGACTGTGTTCGCTTCCTCAGGGATTCTCAAAACCCTAACTTTATGGATTTCATGAAGTTTGCGGCAAAAAGAGATGCGAATATTGACCCTCAGAATATTCTATTCTTAGAATCCGATAAAAGGGATTCGACTTTGAGGCAGTATGATGCTGCTGTCAAAAAGTTAGCAACCTTCCTGAGAGATTCGGATATTAGAATCATGACAGTTAATTCAGCTATATCCTTTTTCAGATCCTTATTTGAAAAAGGTTTAGCAGCTAGCACGATTACGACAAACAAGTCAGCTTTGAAAAAGATATTTCAATTTGGATTTAACATAGACTTGACGGATTCCTACTTCTCGTCTATTCCTAAGGCATGTGCTAGGCTTAGGCCTTCTGTTAGGCCTACGTCAGTTTCATGGTTCTTAAACGATGTCCTAAAACTGGCTTCCGAAACCGATAATGACACATGCTCGTTTATAATGCTCTTAAGAAAAACCCTATTCTTATTAAGCTTAGCTTCAGGAGCAAGAATTTCAGAACTGTCGGCTCTATCCAGAGACCCGGGTCATATTCAGTTCCTTCCCACAGGAGAAGTCCTACTTTCTCCGGAACGTAGCTTTTTAGCAAAGAATGAAGATCCTTTGATGAGGTGGGAACCTTGGAAGGTACTACCCCTTCCACAAGATGTATCTCTTTGCCCAGTTACAACCTTACGAGCCTTTCTGTCTAGGACCTCCTCATCTTCGTCGGGTCCCCTCTTTAGGAGGGAAAAAGGTGGAACTTTATCCATTAAAGGCATCAGGCAACAAATCCTGTACTTTATTAAGCAAGCCAATCCTGACTCTTTCCCGAAAGCACATGATGTCAGGGCAGTAGCCACCTCAATTAATTATTTCCAACACATGAACTTCGATGAGTTGAAAAAGTATACTGGATGGAAATCGCCGACAGTGTTCAAACGTCACTACCTTAAGTCCTTGGAAGCTCTGAAATTCCCAGCAGTAGCAGCGGGTAACATAGTTTCCCCTGACTCTAGCTAGTTTGTAGTAGAAGATTCAGTCCTCCTTTCTACCTGCCTCACCCAAAAGTTCGTCTATTCCTACCTGGTTCATTTGCATTCACCTTGTGTCTTAGCTGCTTTTGTGATAGTGTAGTGGGTGCCCCTTATTGTCTGGTTAGGGACACTCACAAATGATTATAAACATTGATCTCATGGATGTTTCCCCTTATTTTTATGCTAGGGGATACATCATATTATAATGATTACGGGTTTTGTATATTAAGTCATATACATTCTTTTATATATTATTATTGTTGATTGTTTTTATTAATTGCTATTATACTTTTGATACATGCTGTTACACAGATAACATTGATACATGTAAATAATTTTACCTGTACATATGTAATTACCTTATGTTAACAAACATGATTAGATTTTATGGGTAATTTAAGCATATTTCTATTTTTATACCCCTGTGTATATGTATCTTTTAGCAATTATAGTCTATTCATATATATTTTATCTTTTATTTGAGACCTATTCTGATTTATTTTATTTTTATTCTCATTTTATTATTTTGTTTACAATCTTGTGCTATTTCTCTGGTACGATTTCGCGCAGCGACACGAGCTGAGCCCAGAAAAGGGATTTTGACGTAAGGAAAAATCTATTTCTGGGCGATTGGCTCGTGTCGCCAGCGAAATCCCTCCCTACCCATCCCTTCGCCCAAGATGTCTGCTAACTTCAGGATGGCCACCAGAGGCGCAGCAGTCGGCAGCATGGGATGGAGTAGTAGTAGTACGAGCTGCTCACTCTGTGGGTCGGCTCCCCTCTTGGAGGGATTTTGTAGTGGGAGATTTCTATTGGCATTTGGCTCGTGGTAGTGGTCTCACTCGCCTAGTGTTCATACCGACACCCTCCTGGAGGGTGAGCGAGTCAGTTATACTGACCTTTTTCTTTATTTTATTTATTCTCTGGTATGTGTTAGTACATTTACCCTAGAAATAATAGATTAAAGGATATTTCGCTGGCGACACGAGCCAATCGCCCAGAAATAGATTTTTCCTTACGTCAAAATCCCTTTTTTAAATTACTGAACTGTATACGGGGCTATAATATTCTATCTATATCTGGCATGAATGGTTTTTCATTCATTAGTCCAATATTTAAATATAAACTACAGAAGCTCTACCACTAGAAGAACAGTTTTTAGCATATAGAATATAGAAATAGCCATAAATATGATTAACTTTGAACATGAATGCACAGTGCAATACAGTACTTGCCAGTTTTTTGTGTAGATCCTAGGAAGTCTTTAATTTTCTACATTTTTCACTTTGGTTCATATACTTTATAAAGTTATTGGGGTTCTTTATAAATAGTCTTAATACTAACCATAATTGGTGGTTCAGGATTTAATGGACTGCTGATGTTTGGCCGTGGCTCAAAGAAAAGATGAGGTCTTTCATGTGGATTAAGCCATAAACCATTCACACACCAAGCATAATGTCATCCCAGTTTCACAAGCGGTAAACAGCATGCGTAAAACTAACGTCATTGGGCCAGATATGTTATGATCATAGTAATAACCAAGAAGCTTACTATTTTGCTTTTGAGACCAATTAATCATACTGATTTCAACTGAGAAGAGTTTGGCTGTATTTGTTCCTTTGGAGTTTACTGATTTGAATGCTATGAGATAGTAAAGGGTGATGCTTGATTAATATTGTGTGGTTCAAATTGCTTTCCCAAGTAATAGCATGTAAAATAAAGTGTACATATGTAATAAATCCAGGTAAACTACTAGTGAGTGGAAGAACTTGAAAAGCTATTATATTCATCCACTGTAAAGGAAAGTTTGATAAAATGCAGAAATATTGTGGTAATAACTACAACATTCAACTGGTTTCATTCTAGAACTTGAAAGTTACCTTGCAAAAAATGACAAATAATTATTGTTTATATTTATCCACTTCTCTCCAGGGAAAAAAAGCAATTAAGTGTCCTGGTAAGATATGCCATAAGAAGGAAACATAACAATAAGGACACCCCCTGGTTGTCCCAGTAAAGCCACAAGAACACCACTGCATATAACTACCTTGTATTCATCTGATGGGGTTATCTTATGTTCAGCTGCTTAGGAGACAATAGATGTTACTATCATAGTTATACATACTTTCATCTCCACAGCTGCCAAAATCAAGTTTTTTATCTTTAAAAATACTCACTTTCTTAAGTGCATTAACATGTTGACAGATAAGCATACATTGGAGGAGTCTGAAAGGTCTTTAATAGCCAGCCTGCTAAAGATCTTGAATACCAACTTTGGGACTTCTTTCAGGAATGGGCAATCCCAGAAATGTAAATAATTTTTATTCAGGTGCAGCATCATAAGCTTCCTTTGTCTCTTGACCCCTTTGTGAAATAAATTATTTCTTTAATGCACAAAATTTCACAACCACATTACTTCTTGGATAAGGATACCATTACAACAATAAAAATAAATTGCCTATTTTCTTATGGCTCACTTCACCACAATGGTAAGTGAGTGAGTTTACAAAGGATAACAAGATGGCTATAAATGTGTGCAGGAAGTTTCCCATTCTCTGAAATATTTGCAGTGCTGTTGTAGATACTTTTGTTACTCCTTTAACCAAAATCACCTAGTGTTTCACCTGCTTAGTTAATGTTTGGGTTTACAACACTTCCCTACAGTGATAGCTAAGTTGAGATCCGTATGTTGTAAATCTTCACAGGAAATTATCTCATTTGTAAACAAACTGAAATTCAGCTGTCTTCTTACTTATGATTACATCCACAAATTGCAGCAAATTATGCCGGCTTGGATATTGGGATTCTGCATTACTGTGACTGACAAGGCATCTCAGTTAGACATGAAGACCATTGGGTTGCTGATGTCCAGCCATTCTGGAGATAAGAGTGCTTCCTTACTGATAATTCTAATTATGTTGTGTGAAAGGTGTGAATAACCTATCAAAGTGCTCAGACTCACCTGTTATCTTGGGCTTAAAGCCAAATTTTTTTTAGATATTCATTTCTCTTCTACTACACTATTCCTTTTATTTTGTTTGGTTCCTGAGTTGCTCATCCTATTCTGCTGGGATGAGTACCCAGTGTCAATAGTAGATCTTTGTCATGGCCTGTGTACCTAGCACAGTGACTAAGACTTCAAAGTAAAATAAGTACAGTGGAGAGGCCAAAAAATCAAGATTGTCAGTCCTAATGAGTTTTAGAGTACCAAATGAGTAAGCAAGGCCCTTCTTCATTAAAACCTTTTGGTTAACCACTAAAGCCTCCACTTGCCAAGTTATCATGGTCTTTTCTGGAAAAGCAGGAAACAGACTGTCACTGTCCTGTATATACACTGATGAGTAGTGTTAGGACATAAGTACCTATGCCTACTCAGAAAAATTGGTGAATAAATGACTCACTCTTGTATGTGTATGGATCAGAGTTTGGTAACTTAAGGAGACAAAATTCATTATTTATTATTTTCAGAGGAAGGTTATAATTAGACCTGCTATATAGTTTAAGGAACTTAGTATGTACAGTGTTTTGAAAAGGAACACTGATTTTTGCTTTTTTAATTAATAATTTTTAAGTTTGTCAGGATCATTAGCCTTCTGAAAATTACATTTCAGTTGATGCTGGGCTGACATGCATGGTGTAAAATGAGAATGTATTAATACGTAATACAAAATTTAGCATGTCTTGTTTGTATTAGGCTTTTTTATGCACAAGTATGCTTGAACATGTGCAGGGTATGTATTAATAGATGCATCAAAACAAAGCATAGTACATACTATTGATTTTTATTATATAAAACAAGTTTGTCTTACAACCCCATTAATTACATATAATGGCCTGTATCCATATCAGGATTATTCTCAGGATCAGCTTTCTTTTTGTTTGTCAGTTATAAGACAGCGGTAGTTACACCATGCCCTTACCTTCTGGATCTTCAAGTATATGTACCAGCCAGTAACCTCACATTTTGTGAAACTATAAGGCCAGTGAGATTCAGAGCAGTGGGAGGAGGGCACTCATCTGATTACTGGTTTTGTACTATAAAAACTATAGTATTTTTTGTTTTATCTTAACCTGATTAATCATATTATGGCCAAATTACTGTTTAGGTGGGAATGCTGAATGGGAAGCATTTGCATACACATTAGGAACCAGTGGCTGTATACTTTGTGCCTGAAAGGAGTCAAGAACTAAGACTTGAGTAGAAACTATGGAATGGAAAGCAAGGCATTTATAATTGGGACAATTATAAGTAGGTTCTCCAAACATTTCCCTTAGCCAAAAAGAGAAGTGCTTCAAAGTTGGCTCCTCCTTCTTGTAGAAAGAAACGAAACAAAAAAGCATCACCCCTTAAATATCTGGTCTTCTGCAGGTAGAGCAAGATAGCTCTCACTGGACAGAGCAAACAGAAGTGTTTCTTAACAGTAAGATTCAACCACTTGAGTTCCTGTCATTACGACTGTAGTAAGGCAACCTTCACTGAATTTTTTAAATGCAAGTAAATACTCTCCTGTCATATTAGTTTTGCCTTGCAAAATATGTGATTTTGACATTTAATTGAATTCATAATGATTAACAAGTTTGTGTTGACAAGTACCTTACAGCCCATACCAATGAAATATGCTGTCACTAGTGTCCTGGAGCTGTTATCACACATAATAAAGGCATCTAAATGCAAAACTTTTTATTTATGAAATAAAGATATTTTGCTAATTGAATCTCACACTGACTCCATCTTCTCTATTTTGAAGGGGTAAGGCTTAAGAAATTGATCAGCTTACCACAGAAGTTGAGTGAGCCTCCACAACTCACTGTTGCTATCACTACCATAAACACATGACCATAGAAATCAGATGTTCTCTTCTGTATTTCTGTGGACTCTTGCCTTTAGGTCATGGAACATTATAAATACTACCTGTATAATTATTCCAATCTAAAATATTCAGCATTCCACGAGACAGGTCCCTACCATCATATGAACCATCAAAAGCGCCTCAGTGGCATGGTTGGTATGGTATTAGCGTCCCACCTCGGTGGTAGCGGGTTCAATTCTCGGCCATTCCATTGAGGAGTGAGAGATGTGTATTTCTGGTGATAGAAGTTCACTCTCGACGTGGTTCAGAAGTCGCGTAAAGCCGTTGGTCCCGTTGCTGAATAACCACTGGTTCCACGCAACGTAAAAGCACCATACAAACAAACAAACAAACAAATGAACCATCAAGAAAGAAGACCATTCACACCTCATCCAAATCCTCTACCTTGTTGCTTTGTCATTGGTTGTTCCCCCCCTCGTCAAGCTAAAAATGACTGCTCAAGCTTAGATGAAGTCTCCCTGGAAAGAGTAATAGGATAACTTTCTGATATTGACACTATCAAGATGAGACAGAACTAGCCATCAGTTCTTTGACTGTTTACTGAATTAATAGTGATGTTGTGGTTCCTTGTGAAAACATATAATTGACTTAAGCATCACTGAGGTCAACTTCTAACTGGGCCATTACACCTTACTCTAAGAAGAATCTTGTTAGAAGATACATAACCTCTCTAATTAAAGTTAATGGATGAACAGCTTACCAAAAGCACCCTCCTTTTACTCATGATGATATCACCCAGTAAAGTTACCCACTTCAAAGAATATCGCTAACTAACCTCAGTACTAACTCTTCAGCTGGGCATGATGAACTTATTGAAAGATCCTTTGAAATGAATGACTAATTATTGTCTGTGACAAGGGATGGATAGAAAAACGCTGGTGTGTGTCGTGCTCTTGCCTACATTATTGGTGTTCGTAAGGATCAGTCATGGATTTTGTAAAGGTTTCAAGGCATTTGTCTAGGAGCAGAAAGAAATGATGGGTGGCAATGGATCAGTCATACCTCTTGTTGGTTCCTCATCATTCCATTAGAAGGCTTACATCAGCAACAAAGTTTGAGAATGAAGCCAAAAGTAAGCAAAAACATGTTTGATAGAATTGTCTTTGCTGGAGTTGTGCCTTACTTTGGTGGTAGAGGCTTCCTTCCCAGAATTTTGAGTCAAAGTCAAGGCTGCTTTTGCTGTTGTGGACATCAGGAAAAGAGGCTTCATTTTGTAAGGCTAAGATTGTTCTTTAACAAGATAAAATGCACCCTTCCTGACAAAATACCAAAGACTGAACACCATCTAATAATGCATAATGTAGTATTTTATCACATAAAAAGTACTGAAGTAAAAATTTGCTGATATAAATAATTTTAAATGAGGAAAAACAGAAGTCAGTTAGTAATAAGTACTAGAGAAGTGGTTATCAATGAATAAATGTAGGAGGAACAATTTTGTTACTGTTAAGTGTTGCAAGATCATGACAAGTAAGGTTTGTGGACGTTACACATATGAGTATTCAGAGGTCACATGCATGGTGTGACTACCTTCTTTTGTCTGATAAGTAGGCATATACAATAGTTAATTTGGTAGTGATGAAATATAGTTTGGTTTGGCTTGAAAACATATTACTGTTTTAATTTTACAAGCTACTTTGGGATATAAAATTATGTCTTAATCATGCATAAGTGCTACAAACAGTAGAGTAGCCCATGACCCCTGACTTAATAAAATTTCTAATATTACAGTAAAGTGGTTTGATACATTCAAACAATAGAGTCAAGTAGTGTTTGCTACAACTAGTAAGGAGTTATAAATGGCTATAGACTACAGTGGTACCCGATACATTACCCAAAATGGCATGTACTTACTTACATTAGGTTTTAAAAACAGTTAATTTCTAGGTTTATTTTAGCAGTGAACCTATTTCTCAGTGTAAAACAAGCATTAATGACTAATCCTTTTTTTATCTGAACATTACTTAACTATACACCATTATGACTTCTAGTATAAAACAGTCTGGTTTTTTTATTTATAACCAAGTCATTTGCACATCGTCTCTCCTTGCAATTAAGATGTTCAATTGCTTTCTGGTAGAGGTGCCTGAATGTTGTACATAAAATTGTACCACATACAGCTACTGTACACTATATATAGTATAAGAACAATAGTTGTACTGTGATTAACCCTGAAAGGAAAACAGAACTGCAGGCATGTCACTAAAATTTCACTAAAATTTTGTGGTGGAACAAATAGACAAGATTCACTGTATATTGAAGTGTGAGTTTGTATGTATTATGTATAATTTGCTGCATGTGTATTTTTCCTAAATTTGATTTTTCATTTGGAAGTTCCATGATATTTCTATCTTGAATTGCTTTTTAAGCTAATTTAGGTTTAGAGGTACCCTGAAATAACTTTTCCTATACATACGTAAATCTACCTGTTTCATATATGTAATGAAAGAAATGCTTTGATAACTAGTTTAGCAGTATCAGAATATTTTTTTCTCTTTCAGATGATGAAGGAATAGCTGAGTCGGGCATGTGACAAGAGGCCTATGGCTTGAAGCCAATGAATCCATATGATAAAGGTCCGGGTACTATGGGTAATTCCTTGAAGCCTTACAGTAACAAGGGTCCCAGGCCAAATGGGAAATAGCATAAGATATATAATGATAACAGCGATCAGCTGCAGAACAAATCTTTCTTGTTCATACGCGAACAAACCCTCGTGCATTGACATTCATTCCTAATCAATGGACAGTGTATGAAGGTAATTTTACAAATTAACATTATATGTATTATACATATTTCAACAAGATATCTTTTGTAGGTTTTGCAAAAGGTTTGGAGTTGATAATTACAGAGGATTTTGTATAAGAGACCTCTGAATAATTCAGGATAAGCCCAGCAATGAACAATTGAGCCTTCTCATATAAAACATGTGTTGTTATAGTTGTATTCCAACATACTCTTGTGTTATATAGTGCATAATCAGATTTATTTACAGTCTACTCATATTTTACAAACTGGGCTGAAGTGAAAAGAAACATCTTTGATATGTATGACTTAATGAGAGAGAGAGAGGGAGACACCCATGATAGTTAATTTTTGACTTTCTATGGAATTAACACTTTTTCTTCCTTTACATTTACATGATTAGTATTACCTCCTTTATTTTCCAGCCTTTGGCTCAGTCAGTTTATGCAGGCTTCCCTGACAGGAAAATATCATTTACATAATAAGGTATTTACATCTTGAATGTTCAAGGAGTGCCTTAGCTTTATTCCTTGGGCAGCATAGTGGAAAAATATCGAGGGGAGAAAATAATTGCAGTAAGGGTTGGTAACTGTGTTGAAGTAACAGAATCTTACATTCAAGATCAAGAGTAACATTAGAAGGGAAACATAAAAGGTCCCAGAACTCTACCCTGCAGAACCCAAACAATATTGAAATTTACTGCTGATCCCTGGTAAATTTCTGAAGATCAAGTATTTATCCTCCAATTCAACACCTAAGTTATTAACTTCATATATCCATTTCTGTAAGGTAATTTCTTAAAATAAACAGGTCCCTTTACCCAATACTACTGTATGCACTAAACTTTGACTCAAAAAATACAAATACTACTGTATGCACTAAACTTTGACTCAGAAAATACACTGTACAGTAGTCATTTCTTATTAATCCAAAATTACAGTAGAAATTGTTTGAAGAAATCAGTTAAACTTATCTAGTTACACATTTGAGTTTTGTAACAAAGTGTTATAGTTATAGTACAAGAGGGGTTTCTCTCAAGTAAGCTTAAAGAGCAAAACTATTTTATTTAGTTTCATATTAAGAAACAAGATTGATATTTTTTACACTGAGTGGCCTTCTTTCTGAGCTTTTAGAAACATCTTTGGACTTAATGTCATATTTTGATTAAAAAATCAACATACTCGATTGCCTATGAACATTTTAGTCATGTAGTAACCCAAGTGCCATAAGAGGTACCGCATGGTAGGTAATAAAGTGCTCTGCAGCTTCCCTTCAGTTTCAGCAGCCTTGCATACAAAAACATTAATTTTTACCTGTTTCCTTTGGTCTCTTCTCTGATGTAAGAACAAATCACTCAGGCTATAGTAAAGTGACTGATACTGCCAGTTTTTCTGAGATGGCTTTTCAACTACTGTAAAACACTGTCACTGTGTCCCCTGAATCAGTACACAGATGTACAGTTAAGATTTGTGATCTAATCCTGGGAACATTTGATCTCTCCAGAATCATATGAAAGGATGATGTGGGAGGATTACTACAACAATAGTGTTTTGAATTTGTAATTGTCGCACTTACAATTAATTCAATGCGCTTGTCTACAGTTCGTGTTCCTTGTGTTTTTTACAAATTTATTCTCTCTCTCTCTCTCTCTCTCTCACACAGTTTACAAGCTTTAAAGTTTGAAACTTTAAAATTTAAATGCAGTTGCAGCTCAACTGCAGATTGCCATGACAAAAGCATGCACAAACTTGAATGCTGACCTGAGAATTTAAAAATACTCAAACCAGTCATAACCATATGGGTAGCCAAAACAATGTTTTCTTTTAGTGCTAATATGCTGTGGCCATGAAGGTCAGGGTATTAGTATTTTTCTATGCACATAACACTATTTAGATATTTTTTTAAATCTCTGGTAACAGTGATTGATAACTGGAAAAGTTCAGGTGCAGATACTCTAATTTATCAATGCTCTTTGATTCTAAAAATGTATCATATCATTAATAAAACTAGAATGAATTTTTAACACTGATATGTTCTTGTATTTATGGTACAGCAAAAACTACTAGTTGAAAAGTGTTTAAACACTAGTGCCATTTAAGTTTATGGATTATAGTACATTTATAATACTGTAAAATACTACGTGTAGTAGTAATAGTACTCCGTCCTTAAATAATCTTATGTAAATAAAATATATTTTTTAATACATTCTCAGAGATAACTTTATTATGTATATACCCCTTATGAAAGGTTGTTGTTATAAAGATAATTACGATATATTATATATATATGATGTACAGTGAATATATTAAATTGCTTCCTTCAACTCTGCCACTACTATAATATGTCAAAACTAGATTTTTCTTTGTAACAAAAAATACATGGCTGTGCTAACTCTTCCTTAATCTTTGTTGTAATTCAGGATACTGTGCTTGAAGAGACTAGTGTTCTCTCTACTTTGTGATGTCATGAAAATTGTGGAAATATTGTTTCTTGAAATCTTCAAAATGCTTTCTTGATTTCATTCAGAATTGTATCTTTAAAGTACCTTGTCTTTCTGAGGCATACTTTCTAATAATTAGAAAATGCCACCAAATCTAATTAGTACTTTGATTCAGAATAAATTTTTTTGGCACAAAATCAGTTAAAAGATGATTAATTGTCTTTAATAGTTTTTAAAATTATTTAAATTCATAATCTTTCCTCAGCTTCAAGATTTTCTTAAATGTTCTTTCCATTACTTTTTGTTGGTATGGCTTCTCTGTGATCTTAATTGTCTTTATTGCATGAATTCTTCATGCTTCTGTTTTTCCTAGTCCACTTTTCAAGCCTTATTTTGGTTTTTGCAGTGTACTTACTTGAATTTAACCTCTGACCTATGTGAAGCGTTTTCTTAAGAATTATATCTTTGAACACATAGCTATATTTTTATGACTTAAAATGACAACTTCAAAATGAAATTGTAATGCTATTTTTATACCATGTAATTTTTTTTAATAGTGTACCCTGGTATGTAAATAATCTCAGGCACTTTACATAATTTTCTATTTTAGATTGAAAAACAGTACATAGTATGAAATTGCTGTTGTTTGCTGAGTAAAGTTTTGTACATTATTTTGTACAGTCATAAAAGACAGTTTGTATCTGTAAATCTTCCAGTCTAGCTTCCCCATTAATACATGGTAGTAGTTCTTGGATTATCAAACTTTCACAGATGCAGAAAAGAGTAAATTATTAGAATAGTATTCATTATTTGTATTAACAAATAATTTTCATTGCTGACTTAATGAAAAGCTAGATTTCTACTATAAGTGAAAGCTGTTACAGATTTATGTATATAGTGTACATTAAAAATTTACATATCAATATTGGTTGCTCATTGTACTTATTTTCAAAATTCTGTTATATTTGTATGTAATGTACTCTTTCTTTCAGCCACTGTATAATACCCATGTACATAAGATCACATTTCTCGATTTTATTGATAATAAAATGTTACAGAAAAAAATCTACTTTTCATTGTTCATCATTGCACTTACCAAAGATATGTGTTTCTTTTCCTGACAAGATTGAACCTTGAGCAATTCCTGTGATTGACGTCCCGCCCTCATCTCTTCTCTGATTTGTCTTTGTTGGTTAAGATGTCCTCAGATTCTCTTTTTCAGTTACTGCAGTATTTTATCTTAACTGGTGGAAGAAAGAAATCATTACCAAAGAAAGCAGTCACGACTGGAGATCCAGTGAAGAGGTTTTTATAGACAAAATAGTGAAAACAACTAGGATCATTGATAGTAAATTGGGTTGCTTATTGAACATATATCATAAAACCCCATGGAGAGATTGTGCCATCAGCACACCTCACATGGTTCACTGTAGGCATTACTCTAGGGTCTCTGCAGCATCCTTTTGGCCCCTAGCTGCAACCTCTTTCATATTTTTTTAACTCCACCTCATTTTCCACCCTCTCAGTTTTTTCATAGTGCAACTGTGAGGTTTTCCTCCTTTTAAAAATACCTTTCAAACCTTACTGTCAGTTTCCCTTTCAACATCAAATGACCTCATAGGTCGCAGTGCTTGGCTTTTGGACTAAATTCTATATTCTATTCTATTCTAGGGTGCTGAATAATCCTGATGGGTTCCTGTGCTTGGTACTAACCACCTAAATTTCATAATTAATCAATCTGTTAAGTCGTCCATATAGTAGGTTCATGAAATAAGAATGTATTGTATTTAGGCATTAATATAATAATCTTACTATATATAACACCAGTCAATCATTGCATTTGCTTAGTGATATCTGTATTTGAAAGGACTTGTAAAGTTGGCTTTCTTATCTACTCTCTTGTAAAAAAAAAAAAATAGTAACTTATAATAAAAAAAAAATTGTAGTAAAATACATAAAATAGTCAAAATGAGAAACCAAAATACGAAATTCTTATACTTTTATTATGAAAAAATATTTTCCTATGTAATAGATATATACTTGAATTCTTTGCAAAACACACATTCATATACTGCATTTTCTAAGCATATCGCCGTCATTTTTCACAGTACAGGCTGTATGGGTACAAATTATTTATATACTATTTAACACAGGGCACAGGATCAGTTTTAACATTGCCTAACTGTTTACTTACATTTATCAACTTCAAATGAATACTGAAGCCAGATAAGTTACGTTGACAGTGTACTCGACAGTTTTTATAAACACATGTCATTTATAAATTTAAATGCACAATACATTAGTATTCACATATGATGTACCTAATGGAAAAATTTATTTTCCGCTACCTTTTCTAAATAGCAAGGTACTCCAGCTTAGATCTACCAAAAATTGTTGTTTATGACAATTACTGTAAATAAACCAGTTATATTAAGATATATAATAAAGTCCAAATATTATACATTCATACTCTTATGAGTAAAACATGAACGTCCTAAAATTACTCCTAACACCTGAAGGAGTCCCCACAGAAAATCGTCAGACATTTGTTTTTTGGGAGGAGCTAGGTACTCTCTAGAGTTGAGTTTTCTGTGTAAATAGTTAGTATGAATATAAACACTATCTTCTGGATTTGTGATTTTTATGACGATCCTATTGCAATGTAGCTAATTAGGTACCAATACACAACGAACACTAACATTGTTTACACAAGTTCTAAGCAATAAAATTCTCAGTGGGTGTTTAAAACAAATTAAGTCATATGGCATTCATTATTATGAGGCACATAAAATTGTTGGGGGTCGGGGAGGCGTTAATGCTTGGTGTCAGTTTTTGCAACTGCTTTCATTCATTCACTTTTCATCATTACCTTTAGCTTTTTGCCTAACCACCCTTTTCTACTGATTGTCAAGATATGGCAACCATAAGATGATTCATTCTTTAGCGGGCCAAAGACACCGAAGGCCAGAGCATTATAATATGGAAAGGCAGCTTCGTTACACGCCCATCCACCTTATTGCACTCAAGTTGGAGCAATTAGTTGGTTAACAGATGGCAAGCTCTGCTATGAGGATCTGGGACTCAATGGGTAAAGCTACCATCCTTCGATGTGCATATTCATGGTGTCCGTCACCTGCCTCTGAACAACCTAAAACAAACATAACATCGATTCGGTGATGAAAACTGACGATTTGGATGAAACTTCCGTTGAACTAATTGAGTATCACTCTTCCTAGCAGGGAACGGAAAAGCGTTAAATTCGATATAATACACAATGGCTTAACTGAACTACGTCTACCTAACCTCTTCTAACACAAGAAAGAAAAAACATAAACAAAGCAGCATTAGGGGTTAACCGCACGTAAAATTTTAACGGTAGTTATATCCAAAATGGTCAAACAGACACGATGTAATCTGGATTTTATTTGTTTGTGAGTAGACGAATGACAGTAGTTTAGTTCGTTCGTGATTTGGAACAGTCGGTGAAATTCTAGCTGTAACGCGAACTGCGACTCGAGCCTATTGGATTACAATCTGCATAGGCAATTTGTGCACCATAAAGGTTACGACGGACTACTACTTATAGGTCAATGGAGAAAAAGAACAGGCTGCCATCTCTCGACATATAGGGAAAGCGCTGCCTACTAATATTCCGACTTTGAAAGTTCAGTTGAAGTATAATACAAGTGTGGCGTAACTACCCATGTAGCTGGTTTGGTAGCACCACTTAAGTCAGATCGAGGAAACTCGGGAAAGTAAACAGGGTAAGCTTTTGTTCTTTGAAGTTAATGTGTGATAAAAACTAATAATTATTAAAATTACCTACGATGTGGTGCTTGTGTTTATGACTGAGGTCCTACGTTTGACAGGGTTGTCGTACGTCCGAGCAAGAGGCATTTTTTCCCTTTTTTTTTGTCAAGGACCGCATCGTTAATTCGTTAGGCTACTTTTGTTCACCGCCTACTAAAGTTTACTGGCGCGGGTACGTCTTGTCTTGTCTTCGAATGAATCTCTCACTGCCTTGTCCCTCCCTACGTCTCTTAAAACGAATGGTAGTCATAAAAAATGAAGGTTTGAGAGAGTGAGTAAGAATGTCGCCCCCATATGATAAAAATTGCATTCATTATCAAAACCGTTAAAATGACGACAGAAAGTAAGGAATTTTCGTGAAGACTAGCGGCGTTGGCGTAGTACCTCTAAGGGTGGTGCATCAAAAACATACTATGTTGTTTTTGATTAAGCTGACCTTGTGTCAGCACGGGCGTTTGCTCACCGAGCAGCCCGTACTAAAGGAGTAAAATGACTTTATAAAAGGAGGCTTGCTATATAGTGTTCCTCTGATGCACCCGCGTTTTAACCTTTTACGTTATCTCCCTTCAGCTACTTTTCTTCCATCGAGCTGAACAACCTTTCAATATATATATATATATATATATATATATATATGATATATATATATATATATATATATATATATATATATATATTATATATATCTATCTGTGTGTGTGTGTGTGTGTAGAATCTACAGGTAACTTTTTACCAGATAGTACAGTATGCAGCTAATAATGCCCTCTTGACTTCTCGAATTGTACGCGCTATTTTGGATTCGTTTGTCACTACCAAGTAGTAAGATCCAAGTGCCAAGATATGTGAAGAATTCACATATCTTGGGTCCCATAATCACGTGACCTCGTTGTGATTATGGGACCACAGTGGGATCGTTTCCCGCTCCTGGACATCATAATTTCCTGACATATTACTTATTTACTTGTTTGGTTTTATGTACCACAGCCCTCCAATGGCTGGCCATTGCTTCTTATATTTATTTTTTTTATAATAATAATTGTCTTTTAAGTGTTTTCTCGTCAGTATCGTAGCTCCTGCAGAATAGAAGAGTCTTTAGTTCTTTTTTTAAAATTTGCTCTCTTCTTGCACTTAGGGCTTTGTAGTGACAAGCGAATCCAAAAAAGCACGAAAGGTTTGAGAAGTTAAGAGGG
>NC_061091.1:52677203-52707203 GCF_015104395.2 Macrobrachium nipponense
TCTCATAATTTTATTGGCAGTGAATCTGTCCTTTAGCTAGGACAGTCATATGATAAAATAACCATGTATCTAAGGCATTCATAATGAAATGATATTAACATCTCACATCTCATACTTTGGCTACGGCAATGATTTTACGGTTGTGAATTAAATTAAATAATGTTTCATGATCGCCTGATTTATCTCCATTGAAACACATACATGTAATCCATCAGTCACTATGAGAGTCGCTTGCTCCGGAGTCACAAACTTCATCATTACTTTCAGCGTCATCATTATCGTGCAACAATGTCTGTTTGTGTTCAACCAAGCCATGCAAACTTCTTGGGAGTGCATCCTGGGAATATCTTACTGGTACACATCTACTGTCTTTCGGTGTCCATTTATGGTTGGTGGGATCTTGGGGTGCATCTAGCTTGTCACAGTTTAGATAAAAGTAAACTTGGTAGTTTATTTGCATCACATACAGATTGTGAGAATTTGGATCTAAGTGGGAGGAGGGATGTGGACTTGCTTTTTATCTGACCCCACTTCAGTGCTCTGGCTTCACCTAAGGTTTTACTGATTGTGTAATTATAGATGTTTCTAATAGTGAATGTGGCCATTGCCTGAAGGAACTCTTGTGTCACTGGAAGTATTTTGCCAACGTCTTTGAAAAGATTGCGTGCTTCCTAATTTCCGTTCCTTTGTCATAAACTTTTTTTTCCCATGTTCCTAGAAGCCAAATGTTGCGTCAGATCTACTGTGGATGTGTAATGGGATCGATATTTCAGCTACACCATCAGAGGAAAGGTCTCTGCAGCTGATGGTTTAGTCTTTCCGTTTGATAGCAAGGGTGTCCACCAGATGATGTGGCTACATCTGCAGAAAGAATCACTACATCTGTGTCCTCTGCATCAATCACAACTGTCTCCATTTTTCCTGCTTTTCGGATCTGCAAATAGATGAAGAACAGGATTGTCTGCCTCAATGTGACTACATTTAAATTCTTCCATACTTTCCCTGGAGGAGATGTTTCAACAATTTTGCCTGATGGAGTACAAAAAGTCAATTTCACTATGATTCTTTGCAAGCTTGGTAAACTCATCCTTTAGAAACTTTTGCATCCTTTGTTTGTTTCCTTGATTGCTGAACAGCACCGAAAGGTCCTTAGTGGCATTCATGTACACATTTGTGGACCAGTCTTTATATGCTGTTGTGAATTTACGTCGCTCATGGTCACTCTCTTTGATGGAATTTTCTGCATTATAGGCATCATTTGCAAACACAATCTGGCTTACATATGGATGCCTTCTTTGAATAACGGAAAAAAAATTCTGCATACTCACCCAATATAAGGGCAGGTAGGTCCATCAGCTTTCTCATGATCTTCTGCAGTTGGGGTTGCCAATCTCCACAGGAAACCCATATTGTCTAAGGCAATGTAATGATCTGTTCTTGCCCAGGCCCAAAAAAATAAGAAAAAGGTAGAAAGGGATTGGGGTTTACAACCTTACTTTTCATTATTATTTTTATTATTATTATTATATTAAGAAGATGAACCATATTCATATGGAACAAGCCCACCACAGGGGCCACTGACTTGAAATTCAAGCTTCCAAAGAATATTATGGTGTTCATCAGAAAGAAGTAACAGAAAGTAACAGATAAACAGTCAGAAAAGATAAGTTATTGGAAAAGAAAAAAAATAAATGGGCAAATAACTAAATAAATTAAGAAATACTCGTAAAGTGTAAGGAGCTTATAAAATACTCACTGTTACCCGTCATTTCACGTTGGTCTATTTTTACACATAACTGTGGCCATCAATATTTCCTTTAAGGAGGAAAAGAAGATGAAGAAAAACTACCTGATCACGTTTTGTGATCCTGAAATATTTCATCATTAAGAACTTTAGCCATTTTTTCTCTCTTTCTTTTGGTAATGTTGCAACATCACGTATATTACACACACACATGCTCATGCGCGGTAAGCTTTCCTAAGGGTGGTCATTATTGCCATGAGTAGTGGGTCTCAATTGTCCCTTTCAGGTGTGCGCTTTTCTGCTTCAGTACTTCTGATTTATTCCTGACCTTTGGCATTCCTCATTCGTAGACAGCATGTCCAAATCTTTGGGACAGAATAATATTAATAAAAACCACGATTGAAGCATTATACACGAGGCATGGTAGTACACACATTAGATTTCCTATTATATTCCAAAAGGAGTGATTTCACATGCACTGTCATATGTAAATATACCAATACACTATTTTACTATGTAAAAATACTCTCTCTCTCTCTCTCTCTCTCTCTCTCTCTCTCTCTCTCTCTCTCTCTCTCTCTCTCTCTCTCTCTAAACTTATCGAATGCAAAGCCTGAAATCTAAATGAAGGAACAAATGAAGAATCCCAGACCTTCAGGGCAAGATAGAGAGAGAGATAATTCATTAGACAAAAGGGTGAATAAAGGTAAATCCCCGAATTTTTTGCCATAGATGAGATAAAAAAAAACCGCACGGAGAGAGAGAGAGAGAGAGAGAGAGAGAGAGAGAGAGAGAGAGAGAGAGAGAGAGCAGACAAAAACAGATACGTACTGCAAAAAATCCCTAATGTTCTAACAAAGTTGAGAAAAAAGATCCCATACAGGAAAGAGAGAGAGAGAGAGATTTCAGCTATTTATAACATCAAGAGACAAGACATAATTAAAATTCTTTCAGAATCTTTCCCACTATATATAGATAATCAATGAAAAATCGAAAGAGAGAGAGAGGCGAGTGTATGAACTGGGTATGGCCTCTGTAGGTACATACAGATTCCAGTTTGAAGAAAATATGGCCTTACCTGGCCTTGGTAGCAGCTGTTGTTGGGACCTTGTTATCCAGACGTTCAAAATACGGAGGAATAGTCATATTGTTTGATGTGGCTGCCTATTCGCTGGTGAGGTTTCTCCTGACCTGCAGCTAAATACTGAAGAAGCAGCGTGGATGGCGAGGCTCATCCAGGAACAAAAAGACGCGACTGAAAAGCGGTTATCCGACAGGAAAGACCTCGAGCTGAGGTTCCAGCACCTGCATAAGGAAGTGGAAGACCTCTGGATGGAAAAGTGTGGACTCCAGTCTCCAGTGCGAAGTTCAGACGGCGAAACTCAAGAGGAGCGAGCTGGCATGCCTTCTAGAGGAACGAAATCGTCGCCTGGAGTCACTGGAGAGGAAGGCCGGTGTCCAGGGTGAACGGAACGACCAGCTGGAAGATGAGGTTCCATAGCAGCCAGGAGTGAAGGAGAAATTGGTCTGCGACCTGAAGAACCTCCAGGCGAGGTCTGCCACGGGTCCCGGGACGGGCGGGCAAGGTACGCCACGTGTCCCAGGATGGGTGGGCGAGGCCCGCCACGGGCCCCGGGACGGGCGGGTGAGGCCTGCCACAGGTCCTGGGACAGGCGGGCGAGGTCTGCCACGTGTCCTGGGACTGGCGGGCAAGGCCTGCCATGGGTTTTGGGACGTGCAGGCGAGGTCCGCCATGTGTCCCGGAACGGGCGGGCGAGGTCCACCATGTGTCCCGGGTACAGGTAGGTGGGCCCACCATGGGGCTCGGGACTGGTGGGCGAGGCTTGCCATGTGTCCCATGACGGAACCGCCTGTCCTGGGATCTGTGGCGGGCCTCTCCCACCCTTCCCTGGACCCATGGCGGGCCTCTCCCACCCTTCCCTGGACCCATGGCGGAACTCGGGACCTGTGAAGGGCCTCGCCCGCCAGGCCTGGAACATGCGGTGGGTCTCCCGCTCATCCTGGGTCACGTGGCGGTCCTCGCCTGTCCTGCCACGGGTCCTGGGACAGGCGGGGGAGTTTTGCTACATGCCAGCCCTTCCCGGGTCACATAGCAGACCTCGCCCGCCTGTCTGGGACCCATGGTGGGATGGGAGAGGCCTGCCACGTGTCCCGGACTGGCAGGCGAGGTTTGCCACTTGTTTCGGGACCGGCGAACGAGATCCGCCACGGGTCCTGGGATGGGTAGGCAAGGCCCGCCACAGGTCCTGGACGGGCAGGTCCGTCACGGGACATGTGGCGGACCTTGGCCACCCGTCCCGGGACCCTTAGCAGGACTGACGAGGCCTGCCCCTGGTCCTGGGATGGGTGGCCGAGGTCCACCATGGGTCCCGGGACAGGCGGCCGAGGCCCACCATGGGTCACGGACCGGGTCGCCGAGGTTCATCACATGTCCCGTGATGGACGGGTGGACAATGCCTGCCACGGGTCCCAGGACTGGCAGGCAAGGCCCACCATGGGTCGCAGGACAGGCGGGTGAGGTCTGCCATGTATCCTGGGACGGGCGGGCAAGGCCCTCTTTGGTTCCCGGGACTGGCTGGTGAGGCCCTCCACGGATTCTGGGACTGGCAGGGGAGACTCGCCACAGGTCCCTGGACGGACGGGCAAGGCCTGCCATGGGTCCTGTGATGGGTGGGCTATGCCCACCACAGGTCCCTGGACGGGTGGGGCACATGGCGTGGTGCAACCGGGCGTCTGGATTGGGCTACTAGGTCTGGGGCCCCTGGCAGGAAGGTGACCGGGTTGGTTTGCCATGGGTGGGGACCCCAGTTGGGAGTTGACCAGGTTGGGCCGATAGGGATGGGTTCCCCAGTGGGGAAGCGACCGTGTCAGGGTGCCAGAGGTGGGTCACCGGCAGGGAAGCACTTAGTATGTATATATATATGAAAGATTTTTTGATCTGCCATATATATATATATATATATATGTATATATATTTATAATAAAAATTTTGTAGATCTCCCACTGCTATACCTTCTCAATCATGACTCTCTTATCACTTCTGTAATCTTTACTAAGCCTTCCCTTCGTCTTATTTCATCATTTTCTAATCTCTGAAGCAGTAATATTCCCATGATCCACTCAGCATTCTCATCTCTGTTCTCTCAAGCTTTACTTCCTCTTTTCTTCTTAGAGCCGTTGTTTTTGCTCCGTCCATTAACACTGGTCTTATCAATCTGTTATATATCTTGATTTTTTAGCTCGATTGGCATTTTCTTATCAAATACTACTCCAGCTATCTTTCTCCACTTCCCCCATGCAGCTTTTATCCTACTTTCAACTTCAGTCTCACATCCTCCCTCTTGGCTTAAAGTAGATCCTAAGTATTTAAACTTTTCTGTCTGTTTTACAATCGAGCCTCTTCTTTCTTGTATTGCTATTCTGTCTATCTTCCATACTGTTGAGCAACACCTCTGTTTTATTCACACTCACCTTAAAAACTATTGACAATAATTTCCTAATAAGTGAGAACAGGCTACGTCTGTACCCCTTTTCATGCTTCAGCCTTGTAGGGTAATAGTCCGATTCATTGTCATTTTACGCTTAACCATCTAGTTTTCCTCCAAGCAGAGTCTATTCACCATCGTATCTACCTTTAAGGCCGGGTATTCACGCACAGGTTTACCTGTCGGTCCACCCACGACCGTTAGACGGATGAGCGTCCACACGTACAGAGTAGAACTGTCAGTCGGACCAGTCAACTCGAGGTCATTGCCCTCATTTCTCGCCCAGCCTTCATAGTGGCAACAACTATATGGCAGCGATGGAAACTCCGCTGGGTGTTAAGGATGTAGAACTACAAAAACTAGTTGCTGCTGCAATTCACTTCAAAATAGGAAAGAAACAAAAAGGCATAACAGAGTATGGTCTAAATATTGCCTATTAAAGAGAGATGTCTATTCTCAAACAATATTAATAAATCAGGCTAAATTAGACCTGGGGGCTGGTTCAGTGAAGCCTACTTTCACTAGTAACACCTTTCATAAAAAGGCATGACACTGGTCTATGCCTATACCAAATTTTCTATTGCATGGAAATATATATATATATATATTTTTTTCATAAGATTTGGACTGGCTACGGTCTACAAATAGCACCGCATAGTCTAACAATAAAATGAATTAGGCCTATACATAGTTTATTCGTATTCTAGTCCGAGCGGCTGAGATCCTTCCCAGAGAAATCCGGCGGCGAACTCTCATAAAATCGTTGGTTACCTGTCCACGCGTGCGATCACCTGTCAGCCGGTCGAAAGAACTTTAGGTAATTCCATCAGTTCATCAGTTTTGGTGAGTGGACTGACTCCGCCCACAAACTGCCGTCCACACGTATGTTTCTGGGCTCAGCCTGTGTCGCTCCGTGAAATAGGTTCCTTTAGCACTTATTTCTAAGGTAAAATATTGCTATCAAAGTCATTGGGCTTCCGCACGGCATATTATTCCCGTGCTGAAGCCTGGTGACGGGCAAGAGGGCTCTTGAACTGCGGAATTTTTTTCCTCAGTTTGACTCAAAATTTCTCTCATCCTATTTCTATTACTTATAATTGCTTCATTCTCCTTCATATTTATCAACTGTCTCCAACCTTGCTGTCAAAACTCTCTTACCCATTTCACTGTCCAGATTTTTTTTAGGGGACATCGTATCCGGGATTGGAATTTTTTCTTTTTCAAAATCAATTGTGGGAGCTGTCGTGGTCTTGCCAACTACCCGATAATGTTTGGACACCTAGGAGTGTCAGTATTTCCATACTGGCACGCGGGACTATTCTCGAACAAAAACTTGGCTTTCGGATTCCAGGGGTTGGCCGGTTTCATAGAGATAGGACTCTGCATTCTGTCTGGTTTGCCTGCCCCTATGATTAAAGTGGGGATGATTGTATTCTTGTAATGCTCTCAGTCCCATCAAGCGGTTTGGCATACACTTGAGCCACTCTAATTATAGTGGTACCATCCCTTCGTGGTAGGGTAGGGAGTGGACATTTGGGAAGCAGTTCTCGCAGGTGTCATTAGTGGAGGAATTAATTTCATGAAAGGATAATGGGCTCTCTTTTGGGATGTTAGACAGTCTAATTTTTTTCTTTTTCCCAAACTACAGTAATGAGTGAAATTAATGTTTCTTGTACCCCTGGATCGAATGGCGAACCCTAGACACTGTTGATGACCTCGGAACTAGGAACGACCATTCTACTGATATTCCAAAATTGAGTAATTTGGGTAACACAAGGAAACTTCGAATCCTTCATGTTACCCAAATTCCACTAGAGACAAACTATGATAATATAGATAAAGCATTTGAGTGTTATGGATGTATAAAAGAAATAAGAATGAAACTTGAAGATACAAAATGGGGTTCATGGATATCTTACAATAGTCATGACGAAGCATTTAATGCAATATGTAATATTAATAATATTAAAATTAATAACTTGAATATAATGGCTGCTCTTTGCGATAAGGTACCAAAGGATTTGGATGTTAATAGACCTGCGGACTGGTTTGAAAAAGATGCTGATTTAGTTATGCCATCCCAGAGAAAGCCAAAACCACCAGTGGCTTGTTGCTGAATCTAAAGGGGTCACAGGGAACTAATTCAAAATATGCAAATTAATTCAGAAAAAAAAGTAGGAACTATTGCACCGGGAGATATATCTCGTTTTGGAAAAAATAGTTACCTTATCCATGCCAAATCATGCACACAATTCGTAATACTATCCAACCTTAAAACAAGTGATGATGATATTAAGTTAGATGTCAAACCCCACCTAAATTTTAGCTACGGAAGGGGAGTAGTTTTTAACAAAGATCTGTGTGAATTTACATATGAGGAGATACTGGCCATGTGTCCACTAAATATGTATGGAAAGTGCACAAAGTCCCAGGTACATCAATGATTATCCTTACTTTCCAGGATGCTGATATACCTTCCCATATTATTATTGAAAATAAAATTATTAAAGTTCGACCATTCAAGCAGAAGCCACTGCAATGTTTTAATTATTTTAAATTTGAACACCCGTCAAAAGTTTGCAAAAATGAAAAATGTGTGGTATTTGCTCCAAATCTTACCATGGAGAATGTGCACTTGAGGCCAGGTGTTTAAATTGCAACTCAAATCATAAATCCACTGACAGGAGCTGCGAGCTGTATAAGTTGAAAGAAGTTGCCCTTAACAAATCCAATTTAGAACATATAAGTGTGGGACATACCAAAAGACTAATAAATAAATCAAATAGCTATGTAAAGGCATTAAAATCAAACCCACCTCGTACTGCCAATAGAAAAAGAAATATACCATCTAATGATAAAATGCTGCATGACGAGGTAAGCATATTGCCTTCTGAGGCTTTGCCACAGTGTATTAACAGTGGGGCATTGCCCATCTCCATACAACCTTCGTCCCCCATTACAATAAGTAGTACAAGCCTCTCTCCGGCCATGTCCTTGCCTGATTTGATGGAGGTTTTAACCAACTTACCTGGTGCACCTGTAGTGGGGAAGGTGCAAAAACCTAGAAGCCCACCACCTATTAATCGAAAAAGAGAGACCTCCATCTTTCTCACCCCCTTCCATAAGAAAACATTAAAGCTATGACGTCAAATTAATTTGATGTTTTATCTGTTGATGTTTCTGATCAACCGGAAGATAACTTGAATAAATCAGAAATTCAAGTTGAGTTCCACCATCCACCTCAACAAATAGATCAAAAGGACACAAAGAAAAAGACAAACGTAAAACCCAATATATCAAGACCATCTCTAAAGAAACCTACAGGAAATAATGTTAGATTAAAAGTTGCCAATGGGAAGACCTCATCCAAGATGTCTTCCAGAAATAATCCATAGTTTTCTCCTCCATTTTGCAATGGAATTGGCAGGGTTTAAGGGCCAAATATGAAGAACTTAAGCTCCTAATTAATGAGTATTCCCCCGTAATTGTATGTCTACAGGAGAGCAAGCTTGATGCTAATACTCCTTGTCCTCGAAATTATGTTAGCTAGAGGGCGGAAGTCTCATGTACGTTCGTTGAGATGTTCCCAAAATATCTTTGTCTATTCGTACACCTCTGCAGGCAGTGGTTGTAGATTGATATAGAGAGAAAATATACAATATGCTCTCTGTACTTACCTCCAAATGATAACATTTTGTATGATAATTTAGTAGAGGTGCTTCAACAACTCCCCAAACCTTTTCTCTTACTGGGAGATTTGAATGGTAGACATCCTTCATGGGGTGATGTTTTAGCAAACACAAGGGGCAATATTATATAATCAATTGTGGAAAATGAGGATGTCGGACTCCTTAATACAGGAGAGCCCACACACTTTCATGTCCAGACAGGTACCTTGTGCATTGACCTATCAATCGCAAGCTCTGATTGGAGGACATTAGATGATTGGCATACTAGTGATCATGCACCAATCATTATAAACACCAACAATGGTCCACCTTTACAGAGATCGCCACGATGGAATCTTGACGAGGCGGACTGGGATAGATTTCGTGAGCTAAGCGAAATTGAAGGGAATGCAGAACAGTTTGAAAATATTGATGATGGCATAGACATGCTGAATGGAACCCTTCATACAACAGGAGTCAATTCAATTCCCAAAACAACAGGGTTATTCAAACGACGACCAGTCCCCTGGTGATCTTCAGAACTAAATGCCTTACATAGAGCCACAAGAATGTCTTTAAACTCGATTGCGCTGACGCCGTACTGAGGAGAATTTAATTATATAGAAGAAATGTAGAGCACAGTTCCGTCGTGCCATGAAAGAAGCTAGGCGCCAGTCTTGGGTGTCTTTTGTTTCCTCCATTAACAGTAGAATACCACCATCTTCTGTGTGGAGGAAAGTAAAAAAGATAGCAGGCAAATTCACCCCCAACCCACCTCCAGTGTTGAAGGTGAAGGATCAGTATGTGACTGGAGCAACTGAGGTTAGCAATGCCCTGGCTGATCATTTCTCAAATGTATCATGCAAGTGTGAAGCAGCTCCTGGTCACCAGTTTAGGAGCATTGAAGAAAAGAAAATTTTAAATTTTGCAACAGGAAGGGAAGAGTTATACAACTCTCCTTTTACTGAAAGAGAATTTGATGCCGCACTTGCTACGTGTAATGATACAGCCCCTGGACCCGATGGAATTCCATATGCAATGATTAAACATGTACCTGTTAATACCAAGTTATTTATTTTAAGCATTATTAACAGAATATGGCATGATCATAGTTATCCAAGTGTTTGGGAACTAGCCATTATATTAGGCTTTTTAAAACCTGGTAAGGATAAGTTTTTAGCTGCAAACTATCGACCAGTTGCCTTGACATCTTGTTTATGTAAGATCATGGAGAAGATGGTCAATGTAAGACTGATGTTGTACCTGGAGAAGAAGGGTATTTTATCACCTATCCAGTGTGGATTTAGAAAAATGCATTCAACTGATGTGTTGATACGACTGGAATCCTCTATTTTTGAAGCCTTTGCTTCCAAACAGCACCATGTAACAGTCTTTTTTTACCTTGAGAAGGCATATGATACTGCATGGAGATATGGTATACGTAAAACCATTCATGAATTGGGATTACGAGGAGAGTTACCATTGTTCATTCAATCATTTGTTTCACATAGATTTTTTTCAAGTGGGAGTGGGGGAAACTGTCAGAGAGGAAATGTCAGGAAAAAGGAGTTCCCCAGGGTAGTGTGCTAAGTGTAACCCTATTTGCACTAGCCATTAATGGGATATCCTGTCATTCCCCAAGATATCCTCGCAACATTATTTGTAGATGATCTCTCCATATCATTTGCTGGCTCTAGAATGTCGATGGTTGACAATTGACAAAATTATTCAGTGGGCTGATATGAATGGATTTAAGTTTTCGACAAGCAAAACTGTTGTTGTCCATTTCTGTCGTATTCGGGGAGTACATCCAGACCCGGATATATACATCAAAGGTCAACGGATCCCATGTGTAAGTGAAGCTAGATTTTTAGGTTTGATATTTGATTGCAGGTTGACATGGGTTCTTCACTTAAAGGCGTTAAAAGTTAAATGTCTTGAGGCTCTGAATCTTTTAAAAGTATTGTCCCATACATCATGGGGGGGGGGGGGCCACCAGACCTCAAAACTATTTTAAAATTATACAAGGCCTTAATTTTTTCAAAAATTAGTTAGGGGTGTGAAATATACTCCTCAGCCACCCCAAGCCGATTAAAGGTATTAGATTCTATACACCGTGCTGGTATTCGATTGTCTATAGGAGCGTTTAGAACTTCGCCTATCCCAAGTCTCCTTGTTGACGTTGGAGAATTAACTTTAGACCTTTACCGAAAGTCTTCTAGTGTTCGGTATTGGTTTAGGTTGCAAAGACTTCCTAATTCTTTAGCCTGTCAGACTGCAAACTTTGCAAGGCATTGTAGATATTTTGAGTTACACCCAAAATCTCCTCAACCTTATGGTTTTCGGGTAAAACAATTAATAAACAGTCTTGATATAGCAAGAAATAGAGTTCTTCCATTTAGGATATCACCAACCCCTCCATGGAAATTACCAGAGATATCTTTTTGTAAATATTTTATTGGTATAAAAAAGAACATGACTGAATTAGAAGCCAGGTCTCTCTTTCACGAACATGTCGAAGAACATAGGGAATCGATTTTTATATATACAGATGGCTCCAAATCTGATGCTGGCGTTGGATTTGGAGTATATAGTAGTTCTTTTAATTGTAGAGGTGCACTTCCTCTAGTATCTTCCATATTTACTGCAGAACTATATGGCATATTAACCGCTATTGAGAAAATAGCATTAAAAGAGGAGGGCAATTTTACCATTTTTAGTGATGCAAAAAGTGTCCTTCAAGCTTTAGAAGTTTTTAATTCTAGTAAACCTTTGGTTTTAAAGATTTTAGAGTGGCTTTTCATTATTGGTCTGAAAGGTATAACAGTTCGATTTTGTTGGGTTCCGGCACACGTAGGTGTGTCTGGAAATGAGGAGGCAGATTCACTGGCAAAGAATGCTGCAGTTGAGTTGCTACCAAAAAGGTATCCCATTCCCTGTAATGATTTTTTTACCTACAATTAATAATTTTATTTATAATAATTGGCAAGAGCAATGGGATAGCTTAGTTGGTAATAAGATGAGAGAAATAACGAATGTTATATCCCCATGGAAGTATAACGTGATGCCCCGAAAGTGGGAGACTACTCTTTGTCGTCTCCGAATTGGTCACACTCGGATGACACATGAGTTTCTGCTAGCTGGCCAACACCAACCATATTGCGACGACTGTTTGATACCTTTGATAGTGAGGCATTTGTTGACTGAATGCCCCACTTATAGCACGGAAAGAAATAGATATCTGTTTGAGTCTCGAGGTGAGGATGGCAGGTTCATCCTTGCCAAGATTCTTGAACATGATGTGTCGTACAATGCAAGCGGCATTTTTAGATTTATTTCAGAAGCAGGTCTTCTGAAAACCATTTAACTTTTATAATGACATATTTGCTTTTATGGTTTTAATTGAATATTCTTTTATTCTTTATTTTTAATAAACGATATCGGCGTCAATGACTTTCGATGTCAGGATGCCAGAAAACTTCCAATCATTCATTCATTTGATGAACTGACAGGGAGACTGACAGGTAAACCTGTGCGTGAATACCCGGCCCTAGGAAATGGCATGGTTTGTTCTTTTCCACATCTTGCTGCACAGTAACCTGAAACCCGTATGCTGTTTCAAACCTATATAGATGATGCCATTGCTGTGCTAAAGTCTTCAGATTGTCCCATGATTCAGGGGTAGTATTGGATCTGTTTTCATCTCGATGCTCACAACAGAGGATCCATTTGTGGCTTTCTTCACTTTACCCTCGTCTTCTTTTTATTTAACCTTTTCCTATGGATGACATGGCTATAATTCATTGAATGATTTTTAATAAATGAAAAGTGTGTTAGAACATAATGACACTTCAGTTTACTTAAGACCTATGCATGCTAACCATTAAAGTTGTCTTCCTGGTCTTCTTTGCAGTAAGCTGGCTGCCGTCTCGTATTTTTGCTGCAAAAATGATTAATAAAGCATTTTGTTGGTTCTAAATCATACATTTAACAAAATATTATGCTGATAAATGAAACCTTTGACCTCAAAAATATTTGTATAGATCCAAAAAGTCATAAAAATCAAACATGTAAAAGCAAAGATATTAATTTTATTTTATAAACTGGTAGCCGTGTGGCAGCCATTTTGGTCCCGGTAAAACGGTCATAGGACCTCCTCTGTGGGAACTCGACGAAGAGCCGAGAGGCCTTCTTGCAGATGGAATTATTAAAAGACTGATATGAAAACTGAACCAAGAATATAGGTAATATGAATTCAGTTAAGGGTATTATACGATAACATTCCCCCCCACCCCCTATTGTACCCATTTCCTCTAGACAACAGTTCTAACCCCTGCCAAGCAGGGGCGTCATTTCATTTTTCCTTGGGGTGGGCAAAGGTTTATTGGAGGGTGGGGGTTGCGGTGGTGTCGAGCGAAGCGAGCCTAACTAGAGGGGACGGCTCCGGGGGGACGCTGTAAAGCCCCCGAGAAAATTGCGAGAAATATCAACAAAGTAGGAGCAATTTGAAGCCACTTGTAAAGGAAATTTGAAGATTTTTTATTCCTTAAAAAAATGCTCTACATCAAATTTTGAGATAATAAATGAAGATGAAAAGGCAGTGGAAATTTCTAAACAAATCAAGTTATAAACTACAATATTGGTCCTAGAATATCTGCAATTTAACATGTTGCATTAATTGAATATAGCTCACTACCTACACAAGGGTCATTCAGGAAAACAAGAAAAGTTGATGTGAACAGGAAGATCTGAAGCTTGGGAAAATGTGTAGAGATAAAATAGTACATAATTTTAACAAGGTTCATATTAGGAAATATCAAAAGAAACACATACTTCATGTATTTCAAATATTATCTACTGCATTAGTGGATACCTCCTTGATCTTAATTTTGCAACATTATTAATTAACCAGTATGTCAAATTTAAGATTTTTAACAAGCTCCTTTCCTGAGGCCAAGAGAAGCAAGTCATTCAAGCGCTCATTTTTCATGGTAGTTCGTAGATGCGTTTTCACTAAACTAAGCACTGAAAACAGTCGTTCATTGCTGGCAATAGTTACTGGAAGGTTGATGAGAATTTTAACAATTTTAAGAATTTCTGAGTAGGCACATTCTAATGGTTTGAGTTCATCATAGAATTCTAACAAATTCTTACGTTTTTCATTCTTAGTTAGAAAGTGACTCTTTGCTACAGAAATTTGGGCATTTAGAATGATTTCATTTATGTGTATATTCTTATGAAACTACTATGTAGACAGTTTCTTATCATTTAAAAAGACATTAGAATTACTGTCAAGCGCATTCATCGCTGCTATCAGTGGTATGAGTGAATCTCAGAGAGAAATCTGTCTAATATGTCAAAATAGATTCTTTTGAATGATACCTCAGGAGCAAGACTTGTATTACCTTCACTCATTGCTACGGTTGAATCAGTTAAAAAGTCTTTTAACTTGGATGAGATCTTTTGGATCCTCTTGGGTCTGCCTACTTGACTGGGGTCTTTCAAGTTTGTATCAATCTCATGTGCAGCGGAAAAATCTAAGCCTTGTCAAAGATATTAGAGAAACCTCCATCTGTTCTCAAGACCATGTAGTTCTTAATAGTTGACTGCATGAGAGAGCAAGCTTCAGATAGCAATAATTCCTTTGCCTGTAGCTGATCAGACAAGCTATTGGTAACTTTCAAGACTTGTTCTGCAACATGAAGATTCAATACAAACTTGAAAGACAGCAACTGCTTGTAGAGTCCACTTGCTTCAGCTGCAGCTTCTAAATCAGAGCTCTCTTTAACTTTGTGAAGTACTGCTAACAAACTTCCATAACGAATCTTAACCTTTGCAACTGACCTATGATAGTTAGACCATCTTGTTATAGCAGTTCTTTCTAATGACAAAACTTGCAGGTCTTCTGCTTTCTGTGCCTCAATGAAAAGTTGGCACCTTGTATTACTGTTAGTTATAAATGTGTACAGTGTTAATTATTGAAAAGAATGAAGAGAGACCATTGATATTCTTTACACAGTCACCCAATACTAAATTAAGCCTGTGGGCGTGGCAATGTATGTACACTGCTAGGGGAATTTTATTTCTTCTTACCGGCTTTGAGTGATGACAAATTGTTCCTTCACTCTGTTACCAAGCTGAAAGGCTTAATTGTGAAGTTTGTGAGGTAGATGATTATTCCTACATTTTTACCTTTTAGGGGGAGTACTGCATGGGTTGTGCTTTGTATCTAGTGGTTAGGCAGTATTCAATGTTCCTTTGCCCTGCTTTTGGACCAAGAGCAGAGCACCTTCCACATAAACAAACTGGAGCTCTTGGCAGTGAAGCGTGCCCTGGAAGCTTTCAAGGAGGCAGTGGGAGGACACTTGGTGTGTCTGATGTGCGACAATGCCACGGTGGTCGCCTACGTCAAGAAGCAAGGAGGCCTGAGATCGCGGGATCTCTGCGGATTGACGGAGGAGATCTTGAGCCAAACCGAAGCCCTCGGGACCTCCTTGACGGCAAGATTCATTCCCGCCAAGAAAAACTTAATCACCGACGGCCTCAGCAGACGGGGTCAGGTGGTGGGATCCGAATAGTCCCTACACCCCGAAGTAGCAAGGGAGCTAATAGGGAAGTGGGGCTCCCCATCCCTGGACCTGTTTGCTACAAGGCTAAACACCAAACTGCCGGTATACTGCTCCCCGGTGCCGGACCCAGCCGCGTTTTGGGAGGATGCGTTCCAGCACCCGTGGGACGGCCGGGACATGTACGCGTTCCCTCCCTTCGGAGTCCTCAGGCAGGTCCTCAACCATCTGAGGAAGGCGAAACGGGCGGCCCTGACGTTGGTGGCTCCCTGGTGGCCGGACAGGGAGTGGTTCCCGGACCTTCTAGAGTTGGCCTCTCTTCTCCCTTGGGAGCTGCCCCCCAGGCCAGACCTATTAAGACAGCCCCACTTCGAGAGGTTCCACAGGAACATTCCAGCCCTCTCCCTTCACAGCTGGAGACTATAGAGCGGCTGTTAAATAGGAGAGAGTTTTCTGGGAGGGTGGCCTCTCACATGTCCAGTTACTTGAGGGAATCCTCCTCTAACATCTACCAGGCAAAGTGGAAGGTTTTTGGGGCCTGGTGTAGGAAGCGGAACCTGGAGCCTCTCCGAGCGAAGATCCCAGACATCGAAGAATTCTTGACCTACCTGAGGTTGGACAGGGGCCTGTCAATTCCGGCAGTCAAAGCAGCCAGGTCCGCATTGAGCCAGGTCTTCTCCCTGAAAGGGCTGGATCTGGGGAACTCGAAGCCTCTGTCCTTGCTCATAAGGAGCTTTGAGCAGAAGTGTCCTCCCAGCGCTGGCTTGGTTCCCCGCTGGGATGTCGCAATAGTCTTAGACTCCCTGAGGAAGCCCCCGTTCGAGCCGCTCAAGGACATCCTGGATAGGGAGCTGACCCTCAAGACAGTGTTTCTGCTAGCCCTGGCCTCCACGAAGAGGGTGGGGGAGCTCCATGGCCTGTCGTATGTAGGACCCACACGGGGGGTTGGAAGGAACTCTCATTCAGGTTTGTCCCCTCCTTCGTGGCTAAGAATCAGAACCCCTCGGGCTCGGATCTCAGGTTTGTGGAGTTTTCCATCCCTGCCCTCCCAAAATCGGACCAGCCTAAGGATCTCCTCCTTTGTCCGGTGAGGGCAGTACGGAAGTACATGGAAAGGACAGCCCAATTCAGGCCGGAGGTAAAGAACCTCTTCGTCACCACGGGGAGGGTGAAGAAGGCAGTCTCGAAAAACACCATCTCCTTTTGGCTGAGAGAAACCATCCGGAGAGCCTACGAGAAAGGGGCCTTTCCCCTCCAGAGGGAGCCAGGCCCCATGACATCAGGGGAATTGGGGTGTCCCTTTCGTTCTCAAAGAACATGGCAGTGGACCAGGTCCTGAGGGCAGGAGACTGGAATAGGCAGTCGACATTCACAGCCCACTATCTAAAAGACTGCACGAGGAGGTCGCTCGATGCCTTTGAGATTGACCCCGTGGTGGCAGGCCAGCAACAGGTCTAGGTCCCCTCTCCAGTCTTCTTGGAGTGGACGGGCCGGTGTGTATGGAGTGTATGTGAGTGTGTGTGGCTTTTCCTCAAACCCCCCCATCCTTGTCCTTGTTCTCCCTGGGCCTTTGGTTGGAGCGAGGAATCAGGATACTCAGGTAAGATACGCACGAGTGCGTATGGTTCTCAGTTCAAACCACAGTTTTACATGTCAAGGTTTGCTTATACCCGCACCAGGCTTGCCTTGCACCCCTCCGAACCAACCACCCACTATAACGGGGCTGGGTTGAGTTCTAAGGGGAGCAGTCGCCCCTCCTCTGACCTATCACCTTTGGGGGGCCGTTCCCTCCCCTAACCTTCACCCTCCTCCTAAGGGGTAAGTCTCCTCTGAATGGTTCGAGGTAAGTATCTCGCATCGGAACAAATCACAAATTCTTGGTAATTTGTATTTTTCCTAGCAATACTTACCTCGAACCATGGAAGTAATTTCCCTCCCTTCCAGCCCCGCTGAAGCTTAGGGGAGACACCTCGGAGTTGAATAAGAAGGACTGACTATAGGTCATTAGGATGGCGTGGTCTTCGACCCCTGGGGGCATAGGCCTGACCTGGGTGCGGCATATAACAAGATTTTTCTGGTCGGATCCGGATCGGAATCCGGGAATCTCCTCCTCTGGAATGGTTCGAGGTAAGTATCGCTAGGAAAAATACAAATTACCAAGAATTTGTGATTTTTTAAGGAATAAAAATATATATGCATATAGATTTTTTCCTGTCGCTGATTTGGAGGCCCCCCTAGGAAACTAGGGGTGGGCGAGCGCCCCTCACTGCCCCCCCGCCCCCCCCCCCCCCCCAACCTACCCACCACCACAAATGACTCCCCTGCTGCCAAGATACTGCATTTGACATTTCCCACTCTGAGCAGCAACTGAAGATACTCGCTCTGATGAGAGATAAATTCTCTCTATTGGCAGACTGTGGAATTTCATTCCTGCTTTTGTCTTCCCTAATACCTGCAACCTTCCTTCCTTGTGAGACAGGTTTAACGATTGACTTTTTGGAAGTTAGGAATCTCTGTCTCGACGAATTTTCGTCTCAGGGAAGCCTGAACAAAATAAGGGTGGCTCAAAGAAAACGAAGCAAGACCAGTCACTACCACATTTACCTTTGAATAGCTGAAACAAGGACGAGCACCCTGTGCAGAAAACTTTCACGAAATCAGCTGACTCAATCACTCTTAGAAGGCTTATATATCGCTAGCAGCGCCTGCTACCCCTTCACCCCCTTCCCCTCCCGACCATGAATAGTGTCCTACTCACATCTATGCCGGTGGTGGTATACACTAGACTGATGCCCTAAGTAACAAATCTCGAGTTCGATTTATCTCTGGAAGTTCTTGATAAAAAAAAAAAAAAAAAAAAAAAAAAAAGCGGGGCGGGGGGCCCTCGTCTTATCAACACTTAGACACGTGGACAGAGTTCCGCTCCTCCTGGCTATAGGGCCACTTGCACCAAACAAAATATGGTTTGTTGCAAATTTCAGTAACGTCAGTCCTCTTCCCTCTTTCTAGATTCTGCTGGGCTTATACTAGTACGAGTTCTTGATCTCAGGCACCACTTGAAGACCTATTGTTCCACCACATGCTTATGTAAGGAGACTTAATACGCACGAATGCTTGTTAAGAATGATGCGGTAACGAATCGTTCGATAAACTGAGATTATAGGGATTTCGTTCTGGTTCACTCAAAGAAAAAAATGCGACATGGTCTATCGTTACAAACTATGCACGTGGAGTGCAAATAGTTTATGTTGTTAGCTGCGAGAGTGTTGATAGAAAGTTTCTGTTATGTCACGTTCAAAGCACTTTCACTTGTTCGGCCCTTAGCTGCTACCCATTCCTTTTACTGTACGTCCGTTCATATTTTCTTCCTTTCATCTTACTTTCCACCGTTTCAAAACAATTGTTTTTTAGTGCATCTGTTGCACCTTTCATACATTTTTCTCAGTTTCCTCTTCAGCGCTGAATGACCTCAGAGTCACAACGCTTGGTCTTTAGCCTACATTTTATTTTCCGTTGTACATCAATAACATGTTTTCACTTCCTTGAAAACAATAAGAAAAATAAGGAAAGGTGAATCATGTTATTGAGACACTTGGCAACTGAAGAAAACGAGTTTTGGCAACTTATGCCGGTTGTGCAAAGATTGTACTTAATCGTAGCTTATAACAGTACCTAAAGTCAATGGGTCTAAAGCAGCGAGGCAAACGGGAAAAAAATTCAGGCAGGAACCTTAAATAATGTTGATGAGTTCAATAAAATTTTATTCGTTACGAGAGGGGTGGCCATTGGTCACGCATCTACTGATTTTTGTCAAGTGTTAAAATGACACATACATACAGCCTTCCGGCATACAGCAATGTCTAAGGTCCGTTTAATATGAAATTGCTCTCTCTCTCTCTCTCTCTCTCTCTCTCTCTCTCTCTCTCTCTCTCGTCGTCTCTCTCGTCTCTCTCTCTCTCTCTCTCTCTCTCTCTCTCTCTCTCTCTCTCTCTTTCTCCACACGAATACGCCCATTGGTTTTGATCAAGTGTTAAAATGACACATAACATAGTACTTCCTCTCTCTCTCTCTCTCTCTCTCTCTCTCTCTCTCTCTCTCTCTCTATCTCTCTCTCTCTCTCTCTCTCTCTTTCCCACACGAATAGCCCCATGGTTTTGATCAAGTGTTAAAATGACACATAACATAGTACTTCCTCTCTCTCTCTCTCTCTCTCTCTCTCTCTCTCTCTCTCTCTCTCTCTCTCTCTACACAAGTATGTGTGTATGTTTGTTTGGTTACGTGTGCATGCGTTAGAAATTCCTGAAAATGTTTGGATTGAAATTTTACATAGTGTCTTACATCACAGAGATAGCTGAGCGTCATCGCAGTAAATATATTTCAAAATACACTTTTTGCTCAAAAGCGATTCTTTTTAAGGTAAGGTTTCTGGCCCGATCGAGACCTTCCCAGCAGACTGCGATCCACTAAAATCGACTCACAACCAGATACAATATTCACTGATTAGAACAATCACCGTCGTTGCGTATGTGAATAATAAAAGCAAGCACAAGTATCAATTTGTTCGTCTGTCTGTCAGTGCATTCTCGCAAGCATAAAAGGAAGGAAAACTATCTCCCATTAGTCAGTTACGTAGAAGTCATGAAACGCCACGAAAGAACAAGATGGAAGAAAGAGAGAAAGAAAGGAAAGCGAGTAAAGCACAAAAGAGAGTGATAATGGAGGTGGAAAGTGGGTCCAAATGGTACGTCATTAGTACACAAGCCCTCCAGTTGAAAGATACGGCCCCGTTGTGCAACTGAGAGAGAGAGAGAGAGGTTACAGTTTAGGGTCTCGTGTTTTCTGAAGAGAGAATTCCCCAAGGGACGAAAGTTATTCTGATTTTAGATGTAACACAGTGGCGGTAACAAACTAACTAGCCAATAGAAGTTGTTCAGTTACGAATATGTCGAACAGAAAACGAAAAAAAGGCAGAAAGAATAACAACCTGATAACAATAACCGTCTCCATCACTACTCTACTGGGACTTAAAGGGGATTGACATCGCCTGTGAAATAATGATAATGATACATCCTCACTGCAAAAGGATAAATACATTAAAAACGGATTATAACGAGCTATAGAACGCGTTAACGTTAGGGCTGTAAGAAGGGCAGGGAAAAAGAAAGAAAGAAAAAAAAAAGAGGCGAGTGCGCACGACCCTTATCTCCAGATGCATATAAATGAATGCATTTCGGCCGCTTCAGTGAAAGCAGATGTCTGATTGCCAGAACGTTAACCCTTCCTCCCGCAGTGACGCATATTTTTACTGGTGCGTCACTTGAATTCGTCAAGCCGACGGCGTTATTTGCGTTATTTTTCAGTTACTTGAATCTTTCGCGTGATCGTGTATATGAGCGTTGCATGTCCATTGTGGATTCCGTCGAGTCACGGGTTTATGATCGTTCGTTTTGTGGTTTAAGATCACCCAAGTAGCTGTTTATGAGCGTTATTTGTACAATATAGAATCCCTAAAGTAACGGTTTATTAGCTTTATTTGTACGATATAGTAATCCCTAAAGTAACTGTTTATGAGCGTTATTCGTACAGTATAGAAGCACTAAAGTAACGATTTATGAGCGCTATTTGTACAATATAGGATGCATAAATTAATGGTTTATGAGCATTATTTGTAGAATATAGAATCACTAAAGTAATGGTTGATGAGCGTTACTTGTATAATAGATTCCCTAAAATAACAGTTCATGAACATTATTTGTACATTACTAGAATCCCCCAAGTAATCGCTCTTCAATGTTGTGTATAATATAGAATCCCTAAAGTAATGATTTATGAGCGTTATTTGCATAGCATTGCATCCTTAAAGTAATGGTTTATTAGCGTTATCTCTGCATTTTAGAATCATGCAAGTAATAGATTATGAGCATTATTTGTACATTATAAAATTTCCAGGGTAACTGTTCGTAAGCATTATTTTTACATATAGAATCCCTAAAGTAACGGTTCATGAGCGTTACTTTATATTGTAGAATTCCAAAAGTAACAAGTTCATGAGCGTTATTTTCAAATTATATAACCCCCGAATCAAAGATTTATGAACATCATTTGTACAATATAGGATCCCTAAAGTAACAGTTTGTGAGCGTTATTTGAACTTGAAAAGAACGGTGCAACGGCGTTATTTTTTGTGTTGGTGGGGTACTGCAAATAACAGTTACTATGCCTCTCGTGACACACAGTAAATAGTCCTTAAAGGTCATTGCAGCTTCGCTTCTGAATCCCTCTGCAGCTGCAGTGCTTTCTGTACCGTACTTCTCATCCATGAATTTTGGCTTCCTCATTCTGCACAGCTGTCCAACTTCCCTAACTTGACAGTGTTCCTGTGATTTGAGACAGCTCTTCGACAGTCCCGGAATGTCTTAGTATTCTCGTGAAATTAGCTTGTAATGAAGAGACTGGAAACCTCCGTTAAAGCTAAGCAGTCCACCTCCTTCAGATCTCACCTCCCAAAAGTCACATTCCTATTTCTCCCAAAATCTATTCATTTTAACAAACTGAAGAAGGAACATGAGCCAAATTCTTGTCTCCCCTTTGAACTCCAAGTAGGGTGCTGGCTTTGAACTTGCTTTACACATTGGCGTCATTAATAAATTAGACATGGCAAAAAAAGTCTATCTCATACAATATATGTACTTAAAAAGCTGTATCCAAGGTTAAATTCTTATTTGAACATTGTTCTCTGAGTATGATCTTGACCTCTCTCTGCACATCACTAGTTCCTCGTTGGACGAGTCGGTTACGTGCTCGACTACCGAGCTCAGGGTCCGGGTTTGATTTCTCTCTCTGCGAACGCAGAACCAGAGGAATTTATTCCTGGTGATAGAAATTCATTCCCCGATGTGGTTCGGATCCCACAACAAGCTGTAGGTCCCGTTGCTAGGTAACCAATTGGTTCCTAGCCAGTAAAAATATCTAATCCTTCGGGCCATCCCTATAAGAGCTGTGAATCAGCTCAGTGGTCTGGTAAAACTATATACTTCAACTTTCTGCGCATCACTTCATTAGTGGAGTAAGGGTGTCAGATATGACGTCTGCCTCATATAGGTAAAAAGTTACAACCAAGGTTAAATTGCTAAGTTATTTTGGAACCCAATAAAGCCAGAAGTTATATTGAAATTTTTATCAAAACGTGATCAGCTCTAGTTCATCATTAGGCCGATCTTTGGGAAAATTTTCATGAAAATCCACTCGTAATTTTTTTAATACTGTCACTAGTCAGAAAGTAATTGCAAACAATTAGCCAACCCACACATTAACCGTAACCTCCCTTAGGGGTTGATAATTATTATTATTGACAGACTGCATGGTAGTGCAACCAGATTTGAAGCATAGTTGGATTGTGAATGGACAACATCAGCTTTTAGATTATACAAAGTGGCCATAAAGTCCCAGTACCATTACAAGTATTTAAAGCTTGTAATGGTACTGGGACTTTATGGACACCCTGCATATATATTAATCCTCTTTGTTGAAATAAAAACCTGATACTGATTTCTTTCACCTTTTCCAAACGCAAAGATTCAAATTATTGATTGTAAGGGAACATGTTGCCAAAATCTGGTTAGATGTTTCCGTAGATTATTCTCCGTTTCCTAGAGCTGTGTAGAACGCTAATAACGAGACCTGCCACTCTTGATATTGTCTCCAGACTTTCAACCGAAGACGGGTCCTCCTCAGCCTCATTTCGAGCGTTCGTAAGAGGGGCATGACGTCATTACAGCCCTCTGAATCCGCCTCAAAAAAGTGGGGGGAATTGGGACTCCACATCCACCTGATGTGCTCTTGCTTATCTAACAATAGAGAATGCCTTCTGCTAGCATCCTTCTTAATTTGCTGGCATTTCTTCGTGGCGTGACATTTCCTCTCTCTCTCTCTCTCTCTCTCTCTCTCTCTCTCTCTCTCTCTCTCTCTCGTCATTACATACATCTCTTTTTTCTGTTTCTTGTTCTCGGCATATCTTTTATTATGGAAAGCCCTTTTTTGCGTCATCCATTGTTAAGCGAGTTTCAGCATTGCAAAATCCCCGGAGTGTGTGTGCCACCATCTGCAATGTCAAAACTGTTGCCAGGGTTGGTTGTTTTATTTAAGTCCTTCCTGCCAGAATCACTTGGCCAGCAGAGTTTGGCAGAAGCAGTTTGTTTATTAGTTTGTTTGTTTAACAAGATCACTCACAAAGTGACGTGTGTATTTTTAAAAATATTTGACGAAAGATGGGTCTCGTGGCTGGCAATTTTAACACTTGATCAAAACCAGTGGGTGTATTTGTGCCTGTGGAGAGAGAGAGAGAGAGAGAGAGAGAGAGAGAGAGAGAGAGAGAGAGAGAGAGAGAGAGAGATGTAACTTTTTGGGATGAGGAACCTTCATCTTTGGCTGGGATTTGTTTGACGAAATTCTTGTCTGCTGGGCAAAATGATAGCCTCGTCCTGCAGAGAGATTGAGCCAGTCATATGCTGGCACGGGCTCTTGCTTTTTAATAGCCCGTAATCGTCCTGAAGGTTAAGTTCAATCGGAGAATTCCCATCACCGTCAGTGTCGATTCGTTTTAAAGTAGTTTTTTGTCGATGACCAATTGGCCATTGTTTGTGTAACGGCTTTTCATCAAAAATAAAATTACTTAGTGATAACTAACGGTCTGCTTGTCTTCAACATTCATATTCAATTTTGGTTCCATGATGCCACACGACCGCTAACATTACCATGGAGAACTCCTAGTTTCCTCTTTAGTGAAACTCATCATGGATGTTCGTGACTGTGAGAAAGATGACGCAGTGCTGTATTAAAAGCGCCTTCTCTTTTGCTTTCATTTCATTAACTTAAATTGATCACGGGTCAAATTTATCTTCCTATGAAAGGCAAGAATTAGATATTCACTGGATGAAATTCACAGCAATTCAGGACCCTCCTCGTAATTATTCTAGCTTGTTGCATTTAACGTAATTGGCCGTTTCGTCGTAATTGCTGTTAGGCTGATGTGCCGCCCTGCTTGACGTGCGTATTTCTTTGCAAATATCATCCAGTTTGGATTCGTTTGTTATCATCATTACTAGCTTTACCTACTTTAGGAAAGTTTTCGTCTACATTTGTGAAGGTGACGAGAAAAATAAATAATAATGTAAAAAAAAAATTATTTTTTGAATATTTTTTTTTACATGGTTTCTGTTTACTACGCCCTGAAAGTGTAAGCACTTGGGCCTTTCATCAGTTTGGTCCTGTTGTTAGATATAGCTGGCCTTATACCAGCAAGAGCTCTGGTTTTCCAATGTAGCTGCTAGAAAACCTGCGCTAAACCTTTGTGCTTCGATTGAAGCGACACTGGAGCCCACAGAAAGACCAAGTACCCTATAACGTCAGAGTTCTTTTACTTCAACAAAACTTGTCTAGACAGTCTAGACAAGACTAGACTGGACGTTGTAATTGTATCAAAGTTGGTATTTCAGTTCCCTTCCATACGTCACTAGTCTCTCTCTCTCTCTCTCTCTCTCTCTCTCTCTCGTCGTAGGGAGGGAGGTCGTTGTCTCGTTGGAGGGAAGTCGTTGATATATTATCGATTAACTTTCACTCAAACCTTTCCAAGTACCCTTAATCTTAACGATGGAGCGGAAACTCTTCAGATTGTTAAACGTAAAGGGATGCATATGTGCGTCGTATGTATGACTACATATAGTACTATGTATATACCATGCTGTTGAACCAGTGTCTTTCTGCCTTTGTGTACCCGAGTAGTTTTTGTCTTTAAGTGATGCAAAATAATAACAGAAGCCAATTTAAAACAGCAAACGAAGAAATGACCAAGAATTTTTTAGCGGGGTATTATGCTATTTTGAGAAGAGATATACCAAAAATAATAACAAAGATAAACACGATCAATCACTTACGTATACTCGTAACGTTTGCACCCATCGCGAGGGAAGGTTTATTTATTTTACGTTGAAAAAACATGATAGTTGGACACAAACAACGTGAATATATCGATAATCACGCTGTTGTTCTCGGTTGGAATTTTCAGAGCATAGTCGTCTTGTGGGCGTGTATTTTACGTCCTTGTAAAACCTTTATATATATATATATATATATATATAATATATATATATATATAGATATATAAATAAAATGAATACCACAGGAAAATGATAGGCAGAAATCCAAGCGCTTTCGTCTCTGTGGTATTCGCTTATTTGATGAAGTCACGTGCATCTACATACACACACACACACACACACACACACACACACACACATATATATATATATATATATATATATATATATATATATATATAATATGTATGTACATATATTTCACCATAATTCTTTCCTTCCGGCTTACAGCAATGTCTATGGTCTATTTAATATGAAATTTCTCTCTCTCTCCTCCTCTTCCCAGCTCTCTTCTCTCGCTCTCGTCTCTCTCTCTCTCTCTCTCCTCTCTCTCTCTCTCTATTTACTATTTTACCAAGTCCCAGTGGCGCAGGAACAGATTCAATGTATACCTCAAGGCAGAGAAACTCCGAGTATATGGTTGTGGACATTTGATGGGAGGAAATGCCCCATAAATGTCACAAGATAATGGGTCTAGTGGCAATCCGGATTCTCACTGTTGTGAGATGTCTGTAATCTAAGTCTGTGGGTTTTGATGTCTGTGTGTGGATGACCCACAGAAAAAAAAAAATTACTGCTGATTTGTTTGAGGAGAGGAAGATAGATGTTTTCCCGCTTAATGAGGCAAAAGTGAAAATACAGAATGTCTCAGTAGCGTTTGTGTTAAGCGTAAGGCATATGTTTTATAGTACTACTTACTTGTAGCATCGGGAAATACTACAAAAGTTTTGTTTGGGGTTTGTATGGGTAAGATAGAAGGGGCAGAAGTAGATGTTGTAATAGTGAGTGTACACGGTCCAGAAATGCAAAAGATGAGAGTAAATGAGAATATTTATAGGTGAGTCTGGATATGTGCTTGGCTGGGTTTGGAGAATATGAAAGGATGGCTGTCCCAGGTGATATGAATGCAAAGACAGGTAACAATCTTTAAAACACTAAAATATGGTGAACCAGCATATCTGAGGAACTGCTTAAGCTTCTTTAGACCTGAAATGAATATTGTGATCAGACATGCAAGTGAAGCACATAGACTATTTAAACCTAGAACAAAATCAGGTGAGAGAGCATTTGAACATTGCGCACCAAGACTATACAACAAAATACCGCCCCGAATGAAGATCATTCAAGAAGAAAGCAAATTTTAAAATGAACTAAATACTCTCTTTTTCTGCAGGAACAACGATACCGACGAGAAAACGCTAAAAGACAATGATAAAATGTGAGAAACATTTCATTTTGGAAGCGTACTAGGGTCCGCCAGAGAGGGAAACATCCCTGTGGAGGGCTGTACAAAACCAAATAAGTAAACAATGTAAGAGATGTCCCTTTTGGTAGGTATATAGGTGCGTGAGTAAATTGGAATAGAATAGGGTAGAAACATGCTTGGAAAGAGGTGTGATCGGCAGAAATACATACTGTCCTAAGGAGACTGTTTTATGTATGTTAGATGAAAGAGAAAATGCAAAGTCCAATGGATGACGCCTGAGTACAGAGTGGCTGAAAGAGCAAGTTGACTTCTGTAATGTTGAAAAGAGAAGTGGCTGGAGTACCACTGATCATTGTTTGGTTGAAGTGGAAATATAGATATAGGTTTAGGTTTTAGAGGATGGAGCGAAAATGGGGCTGCAAACATAATTAAAGCAAGTAATTCTGACATGAAGAAAATGAGAATATCATATAAAGATAAAATGGATGAAATCTTTCTAGGGTAAAGATATGAAGGTTGAAAGGCAATGAGAGTTGTATGTAGAATTCTGGAATGGTATGAAAGAGTTGGAAGGATGTGTTGGCAGGTATATGAGAATAGAAAGAGGGAATAACAGCGGCTATTTGGTGGGAAGAGGAAATGAGAGGCTTAGTGAAGGAAAATGGGAGATTAACTGAGGTGCAGTTGCATAAAAGAAAAGACCAGGAACAGATGTAAAAACAAAGGAGGAGGTAAGGAAGAACCCAGGAGGAATAACTTGCTACGTTGGCAAGGAAATGCAGAAAAGGCTAATCATAAATGAATCTCACAATAAAAGATGCAAATATAGCAATGCTACCTGAACTGAATGCTGTTCTAGGGCAATGGAAGGTAGAAAAATGTGAACTACTCGTATATCTTAGTTTAACCAGACCACTGAGCTGATTAACAGCTCTCCTAGGGATGGCTCGAAGAATTAGATAATTTTACGTCTCTAGGAACCAATTGGTCACCTAGCAACGGGACCTACAGTTTATTGTAGGATCCGAGAACTTCCGACCACCGTGGGGAAGGAAGAGGAGAGGTAAAGATGAGTAGTACAAATTTGGAAAACGTCTGAGTAAGTTAGAGAATGCAAGAGGAAGTTGACTGTTGGAGGTGCAAAGGGAGAGACTTGGGAATGAAAAACCGTGAAAAGTGGAAGGGATTAGGAGTAAGATGCTACAATACTGTGGTGATATTGTAAGTGAAGTGGCTGACCGTGGTTTTTAAGGTATGTCTAGATAAAGGAAAGATTCTGAATGAATGAGTGTGACGAATGATATTATTCAGGTGAATAAAGGTAACGATGATAAAGTAAGAGTAACAATTACAAGGCATGACCGATTTAGTATGCTTTTTTCACGCTTGCATTGTTCAGCTGGGTCTCGTCTGTTCTATGCATTCATCAGATGTTAAAAAAAAAAAAAACTCTCACCACATCGATCCACGACTGCGTCCACATCCAGACAGCATCTCTCCATTTGCCTCTTTTATTCTGAGACTCATTTGTTTGTTCATTAATGTCTCAGTTTTTATGTCATTGTAGAACAATTTCTTATTCTCTGTAAAATTCTTAATCGTTCCCTCCACATCTTTCATGCTAGTGTTAATTTTCACTCTCGCTTTCCTCCTGATTATCATGTATATTACATATTATATATATATATATATATATATAGATAGATTAATATAGTAATATATATATACATAACTTATTCACTTGCAAACGAACAATGGAGCAGAGAGATAGGCAATATCGTTTATAAACTTCATTTCTTTAGCTTCAACAGAATTGTTCTACCACGTCCCACTTGCTACAACTTCTCTCTTATTTCGTGACTTTCTTCCCGTGCAGTGAATTAGGAAACTAATAGTAATTACACACTCGCCAGGACGAGCACACTTGGTCGGTCATTCATACGTTTATACACCGTCGACTTGACACTCTTGGCCATTCGGGGAGCCATTCGGAAGAAGGCGCCTTTTTCTTTTCTTTTTTATTGTTTTCGTGTCGCTCCGAAATAGGAAATTATTAGTATTATTACTATTTCAGGAAATGCTCATGGTAGCATGAGCCTAGAAATGGAGAAACGAATCACAGTTATGTTTATATTAAGAGATAAATCTTTACAGGGAGCTTTCGGGAATCTGTTCGTACAGTTTCCCGAAAGCTTCTTGTACAGATCTCTAAATATATATACATATACATAACTGTGGATGTTTCTCCATTATTATCATAATTTTATTATAATTATTATTATTATTATTAGTAGTAGTAGTAGTAGTAGTAATAGTAGTAGTAGTAGTAGTAGTTTTCTACTGAGAGGTTTTCTGCGTGAAAGAAATTGTTACTTGATGTATAGCAGAGACTTCTTCCGCAGTACACATTCAACCTACATTGTGTCTGTATTGTGATTTCCACATATAAACGTAGACATAGTTGTTTGCGTATTGACACGCATGAATACGTGCTCTTTAGTAGTACTTGAGCTGAAGTTCTGCATTGCACAACTGCATTTGTTTTTCTTGTTTGTATGCAAAAGCAAAGCTGGCAAGGAAAGGAAGGGGATTGTATGCTTTAAAGGTGAACCATTAACGTGGTACCTCTTCCTCCAAGTGCTACCTAGGCCGATGCCGTGGTCCGTCTCGTTTTATTTCATACGTTGCTGACGTTCCGGGTTCTATTTTTAGGCCAGCGTTCTCCGCCTGGAGTTGAAAAAATAATATTATAAAATATATAATTAATTATATATATATAATATATATATATATATATATATATATAGATATTATAGATATATATCTATATATAATCATTGTGTTTTTTTTTAGGGTGAGTATTTTTAATTGAAAATCTGCTGGTAGCTTGAACATTCTCCATTCATTTGTTGCCGATGTTTCCCCTTTACACTCGGGTCTGTTTTTAGAAAATAATTTCTGCGTTCAATTTTCACTGGCAGTTTTGTGATTCTTCATTTCTTTTTCACTGCTCCCCTGTTTTGCTCAGATCTGGTTTCGAGGGAAGATTCACAGTTATTGGAAGATTACATCTTCTCTTGTGACTTTGAAACTTGGAAAGTTTTTCTCAAGTTTAAAAGTACTGGAATATTGCTAGATTTTTATTCATGTTGTAC